>NW_020955796.1:370466-374975 GCF_003031625.1 Empidonax traillii
CAGCTCCCCCCTCCTGTCAGGGATTGCAGAGCCAGAAGGTCCCCCCTGAGCCTCCTTTTCTCCAGGCTGAGCCCCCCCAGCTCCCTCAGCCGCTCCTGCTGCTCCAGCCCCTTCCCAGCTCCGTTCCCTTCCCTGCACACGCTCCAGCCCCTCAGTGTCTCTCCTGGCTGAGGGGCCCAGAAGTGCCCCCAGGGCTGGAGGTGCCCCAGCAGTGGCAGCACAGGGAGGGCACTGCCCTGGGGCTGGGACACACCAGGGCTGGCACCAAGAGGAGCCCTGGCCAGGCCGTGGTTCAGCCTCACTGTCTGTGCTGTACGAGCAGAACCCGCTCCCTTTGCTGTCTCGGGGCAGCACCGAGCTCTGGCTCTGGGAGGAGGGCACAGATGGATCGTGTTCAGAGCAAGTCCCACTTCTCCTGAGCGGCCTCCACCTGTCAGGGCATGGATCTCCTGCAGCCTTTCGATCTCCCTGGGCAGGGTGATGGGGCTGCTGGGCCCACTGCAGCTCTTCCCCTCCAGGAAGGGCCTCCCCAGTGCCTGGGGGGCTGTGCCCTGCTGAGGAAGCACCTGTGGAATGAACTCCTCAGGAGCTGCGTTATGAATCTGAGCTGCCAAGCAGGGAGAGAAAGAGGTTTCCAACACAGCGAGTTGGAACCGCCTGGAAAATTCACTGGGACTTGGGGGGGGGCTAAAGAAGCTTCTTTTTCTTTTTTTTTTTTTTTTTTTTTTCAAAATAACCCCAACCAAGCCCTCATTCGACAGACCCCAGGGAAACACTTGGAGCAGGGGACAGCAGAACTGGGAAGCAGTGAAAAAAAAACATTTAGCTATGTATCACTGCTAGTTTATCACTGTGGTTTAAATCATTCCAGAAACTGAAGCAAATGAGTCAAGTCAGTACCAGAAAATCACAATGAAAGTGCCCACAGTCCTTGTAGGAGGTTCCTGGTACAGCATTCTGTGACTCTGTAATTTTAGGTGAGATAAGGACATATCTGCCTCTGTAAAAGAGACTGACTGGGCTTTTCTATTCCCTCACTGAGCAGGATGCATTTCAAATGGCATCCAAGGAAGATAAACTTCTTTTGTCCTCACAACCCTCTTGGATGGATCTTAGGTGGGGGATGTGATTTCACAGCATTTAAATGAAATTCTCATCAAAAGCAGAAGCTGGAGAACGTCAGGATCTTCAGGATCTTCCAACTACGGTGCCTTCAGAAATCAGGAAAGTGCTCTGCTCATTCCAACCTCAGTCCATGGTCACCAGCACTGTATCCCACTCCCTGCTCTGAGGATGATCCTGATGTTCTCCACCATCTCCCCCAAGCCTCACAGATTGTCAGATCCATGTATGGCTCGTTCCCATCCAGGGGACGTGTCCCTGGAATGGCTCTTTGCCATGATCATTACCCTGGATAAAACTGTTCCATTCTACTGTTCCCTGAGAGGACTCAGCTACCAGGCAAACAAGGAGGAGGGAATTCCCCTGTTTATCAGCCAAGGAAATTCCAGCTGCCCTTGGAACCAGGCGACCTGGTGGCCTGGGAGAAGGGCAGTGCTGGCCCTGTCAGCACCAGGACGGGGATCTGTAACCTTGCAGCTGAATTCTCTCCACAGCACAAGCCAGGAACAGCCTCACACCACTCCATGAAAGTCCATCTTGAAATATTTTGCAAAACCAGGTTCTCTGCTGAAGCCTGTGGTGCTGCCATGTGGAGAAAGCTCTGTCCCACCCTGAGGGGGAAAGCCTCTGACTAGCATGTCATGAGATGCAGAGCTCTGGATCTGCAGTATTTCATGTTCCTTCAGGCTGGATCCTGACCTTTTAGTGCCCATCATTTTCCAGGTCCCAAATCCTGGGCCCTTCTTGAACATGTTATGGATTGGGAATGCCAAACCTGGGCCGCAGTGCTCAGATGAGCTGAAGCTCAGGATGACATCTGACATGTTTGGATCTCATCATCCAAAAATTGATTGTTGCCCTGCACTCAGCGCTGGGGAGGCCACCCCTGGAGTGCTGTGTCCAGCTCTGGGCCCCTCAGGTCAGGAAGGACATGGAGGGGCTGGAGCAGGGGCAGAGAAGAGCAGGGAAGGGACTGGAGCACAATTCCCATGAGGAGAGGCTGAGGGAGCTGGGGGGGCTCAGCCTGGACAGGAGGAGGCTCAGGGGGGACCTCTGCACTCTCTGCAACTCCCTGACAGGAGGGGGAGCCAGGTGGGGGTTGGTCTCTTCTCCAGGAACCAGCAGTAGGACAAGAGGGCTCGGTCTAAGCTGCACCAGGGGAGGTTTAGGCTGGATATCAGGAAGAAATTTTTTATGGAGAGAGTGCTCAGCCATTGGAATGGGCTGCCCAGGGAGGAGTGGATTCTCCATCCCTGGAGGTGTTTAAGGTGAGACTGGATGTAGCATCAGTGCCATGGGCTGGGAACCACGGCGGGGTTGGATCGAGGGTTAGGTTTGATCTCAGAAGGCTTTTCCAACCTGGCTGATTCTATGATTCTATGATTCTATGATTCTGTGACTTCATAATTCTGTGGTTCTGTAATTTTATGATTCTATCATCCCCATCCTGGGCTCTCCAGGCAGGTGTCACCTGAGATGTTCTGTTGTTTAATTGAATAGTCTATTAAGTGTAATGATTTAATTAATAAAGCTGCTGCTTTGCATTCTGTGAATGGCCAGGGGGCTGCTCTGAACTGCTCCTGGAGCAGGGCACTGCTGCACACCAGAGAATTCCCTCCCTGGGGGACTCCTACACTGGATCACACTGGGGCACACTGGTCCTGGCCAGTGGCAGTGCATTCCTCCAGTTCTCCTCTCCCAGCCAGCTCCAAATCCTGCCTCCCACAGCAGCACCAGGCATCAAACCAGCCTCTCATGCTGGAAGGAGCAAAGCAGAGGCACAAGGCAGCAGGAACAGTTTGTTTGGGGTGATTAAAGTTATTACTGGGTCACTCAAAAGAGCAGAGGGAATTATCAGCTGGGAAATGTTGGATTAGGAGGTCTGGGAGTCACCCAGTCCATGCCAAGAACTGGTCAGGCCATATGCTGACAGCACTTGGGCAGAGAAGGATTAATTGAAAGCAGGCTTGTGCAGTGAGTTAAAGTGAAAAATCACTCCCTAAATGAGGGAAGATCCCAGGGAATATCTAGAGTGATTAGAGAAGCTGGTGCTTAGCCTTTAATTCAAGAGGCTCTGGGTTTTCTCTTTATTTGTAAGGCTAAAGCCAGCCCTCCCCTCACCCTGAACTCGGACTAAATTAAAGCTGCCAGAGCCACACAAAGCCTGGAGAAGCCAAAATAACCCTTCAGAGAGCGAGGCAGAGGGCAGAGCACAGGGCCACTGCAGCTGTTTGTGGGCTGGAAAATCACAAAACACAGTTCTTTCCATCACTGAGTTAGGAAGTGTCTGGGAACTTTGTGGGCAGTGGGAAGTGGGTCAGAAATGGCACAAGCCCTGGCACTGGCAGGGGGTGACTTTGCCATGGGTTGGAAATGTTGAAGCCAGTGGTAGAGCTGGGAATCTGGGAGACCTTTGGAATGGATTTTTGGGTCCCTCTGGTCTCCCTTCCAAACTGTTCTATCCTCAGTAGGAATTATTTGTTGACTTCAGGTTTCTAAAAAACATACAAGAACCCTGTCTACACTTTTTCAGGAGACATCCCACATTTTTGGGGTTTTTTGGGGAGGAGTGGAGGAATAATTCAAGGGAGACTCCAGGGCCATTATGGCACTGCAATTCCAGGGTTCGAGTTCAGTGTGCTGCACTGCACAACGGTGATGTAGGTGCATTAATTAGCACATGGCTAATTAGAGCCTTTCTTTTAATTGTCATCCCCAGGTTCTGCATTACTGGGAATTACCTGGATATTCAGAGTGCTCATGTAAGACTGTTAGGGAAGCCCTGATCCCTCTGAGTCACTGTTTCAGGGACCCTGGACTCTGCAGCTGAGTGGTGGGAATGGGAAATGAAAACTTTGATAGTGGGACAACTTCAGCAAAGAGCTGGAGGAGGGGCATGTCCAGGCTTTTGGAAACAGCACGTGTGTTATATCCCTGTCAGCCCTGAGCAGGAATGAACAGGGTTGCAGATCCCAAAGATCCTGGAGCATGGGAATCTTCCCTGCTGTAAAGGCCTGTCAGAGAGAACCATGGGATCACAGAATGCTGAGTTGGAAGGGACTGTCAGGGATCATCCAGTCCAACCCCTGGCCCTGCACAGACACCCTGACAATCCCATCCTGTCCTTCAGAGTGTTGCTCAAACCCTCCTGCAGCTCTGGCAGCCTTGGGGCTGTGCCCACTGCCCTGGGGAGCCTGGTCAGTGCCAACCAGCCTCTGGGGGAAGAACCTTTGGCTGAGATCCACCCTGAGCCTGCCCTGACACAGCTCCAGCCATTCCCTGGGGGCTGTCCCTGCTCCCCCCAGAGCAGAGCTCAGTCCTGCCCCTCCTCTGCCCCTGCCCAGGCAGTTGGAACTGCACTGAGCTCTCCCCTCAGTCTCCTCTGCT
>NW_020955796.1:375324-388297 GCF_003031625.1 Empidonax traillii
TCTGGGGGAAGAACCTTTGGCTGAGATCCACCCTGAGCCTGCCCTGACACAGCTCCAGCCATTCCCTGGGGGCTGTCCCTGCTCCCCCCAGAGCAGAGCTCAGTCCTGCCCCTCCTCTGCCCCTGCCCAGGCAGTTGGAACTGCACTGAGCTCTCCCCTCAGTCTCCTCTGCTCCAGCTGAACACACCAGGTGCCCTCAGTGTCCTCACACACTTTCAGTCAAGGCCATTGCCCTGCTTTGGACGTTCTCTAATGGCTTCACGTCTTTTTTTATATTGTAGTGCCCAAAATCATAGGATCACATGGAATGGTTTGGGTTGGAAGGGACCTTAAAGCTCATCTTGTTCCCCTGCCAGGGCCAGGGATGCCACACACTAGTCCAGGTTTGGGAGAGGAATTGGATCAGCCCACAGCACTGGAGAGTCTCTTCATTCCTGGGTAAATGGGCCTTTTTTGCCCTCAGGTGGAGGGTGCTCAGGTGAACTCACTCTCTTCCAAGGAGTTCCCTGTCTGAGCACGTGTCATTCCAGGAGGCTGAACACCACAGGGCTCTGGCAGGGTCTCCTTCCACCGCAGCACCAAACCTGTGACACCAGAGATCCCTCCTGGTTCATCTCCAGCTCCCTCACATTGTCTCAGCTGCTGTGCTGGTCACAGCCTTTTCTCCCCCGCGTCCTCATCTTCCATGAAGCAGCTGCTGCTACAGGGAACAGCTGTGGAAATCCTGGGCAGCCAATGCACCAGATGGTGTGGACCTGGGATTCTTTACTCCAACACAGATTCCAGGAGTGTCCACATTCAGGTGGGGGGATGGAGGTGGTTTCCTTGCCATCATTTAGACAAATGCAAACAAGGACTGGCTCCCAAGAGGAGGGTGGGACAGAGGGGAGTTATCACAGAGGAGGAGGGGGTTGGTTATCATACAATCATAAGATGATTAACGTTGGGAAAGACCTCCAAGACCATCAAGTCCAGCACTCAAGGATGGACTTGATTATGCTCAAAACCTCCCCCTCAGTAGCCCCTTCCTTCTTCTTGTGCACACACAATGGTCCAGAAGTCCTGCCCTGCTTCCTCCTCTCTGGAACTGAGGCCTGGTCTGAGCCAGGTCCCCCCTTTGACCTGATCCCTGGGCATGTGAAGGTGACAGGAGCTGAGTGATGGGTCACTGTGCTGGGCAGAGTGTCCTGGGGGCTGGACCCACAGGATGGGCAGGGCCAGGCTGGGGTTCAACCACCCTTCTCCTGTCCAGCTGCTGGACTTGGTAAGTCACGTCCTCTGCTGAGCCCCTGCCTGGGCTGTGAAACCCTTCTGTTCCAGGACGTGAATGAGCATCATGTGGAAGGACTTTGCTTTATTAAACTAGAGATTTAGGTCACCAAGAGTCAAATAACTAATTCTCAAAGCTCTCTATCCTCTTACTGAACTCCTGCTTTTAATGCCATTTGTCTCTCCCTTTCCATCTCATCCAGCCTGTGCCAGCATTGCTGATCACATGGGATCTCTGCCTGGAGCCATCCCTGCAAACACCCCTGGGCAGAGTTTCCAGCTGCAAAATGGAATAAAGCCGGGAATTCTTCAGTGAGCAAAGACCCCAAGGGATTTGAAGAACCTTTTCAGAGAATCATGGAATCTCCTGAGTTGGAAGGGACCCACAAGGATCATCCAGTCCAACCCCTGGCCCTGCCCAGACACCCCAACAATCCCATCCTGTCCCTCAGAGCGTTGTCCAAACCCTCCTGCAGCTCTGGCAGCCTTGGGGCTGTGCCCACTGCCCTGGGGAGCCTGTTCAGTGCCAACCACCCTCTGGGGGAAGAACCTTTTGCTGAGATCCAGCCTGAGCCTGCCCTGACACAGTTCCAGCCATTCCCTGGGGGCTGTCCCTGCTCACACAGAGCAGAGGTTGGAGCTGAACCCCCAATGAGCTCTGCCCTCTTCTCCAGCTGAACAAACCAAGTGACCTCAGCTGATCCTCATATGGCCCCTCCAGACCCTTCACCATCTTTGTAGCCTCCTTTGGACACTCCAACAGCTTTAGATCTTTCTTATATTCTGTTGCCCCAAACTGCACACAGGACCATTTGGAAAGTTTCTTCCCCTTCTCTAAAAAAAAAACCTGTTTTGGAGGAAGGTGATGTTTCTGGGTTCTGACATCTTACCTGGGAGCACTGGACTTCAGAGCTGCTCTGTAAAGCAGTTGCTGCCATGAAGAACATGGTGCTGCCATTTGGAACAGGCTGCCCAGGGCAGTGGGGGAGGCACCACATCCAGAAGTGCTAAAAAATGTCTGGATGTGGTGCTTAGGGACATCGTTTGGTGGTGGACCTGCAGTTAACGGTGGGACTTGATGGTCTTAGAGGATTTTTCCGACCTTAATGGTCCTGTGATTCTCCAGAGAGCTGCTGACTGGCTTCTCAAAGCCCTCTGTTGCTCCATCATTGCTGTGTTGCCCAGGGATTTGGGTTGGTGAGGTCTTTGACTTATTTAACCTTCTTGTGTTACATTCGAACTATATTAAATGTGTTAAAAGGTCACCTGGAGGGAAAGCAGAGTTGGACAGAGCAAATCTTCATCCCAGCCCAGCCCCTGCTGCTCTCTACAGGGTCTGAGAGGGTTTGGATGTATCAAGAACCTTCCATTGCAGCAAGAACTTTCCAGTGTCATTCCAGGTGGGAAAGAAGCAGCTCTGGGGTGTTTGTCAGGCAAGGATAATGAAATGTCTTGGTGAATGGACAAGTCACGGGAACTAAAACACAGAACTGTGGCACAGTGAAGGTCTAAGTCAATAAAGACAATTCAGGCCATGACAGCCAAGGAAGGGGCATTAGAGAGAACCAAACCGAACCAAAAATCACAAACAAACAAGTAAATTAAAAAATCCAACTGCTTAAAAATAACCCAAAGAGTAGATATGGTGTAAGGCTCCCCTCAGGAAGTGCCAAAGGGCATTACTGAGCCAGAGGATGCCTGGATAGGGCAATGTCATGTCCAAGGCCCAAATTTGGCTCTTTGTACCAAGATATTTTTCAGCTGTGAAGACCTTTTGAGGATGAAACCCCCGTGTCCAGAGCTCTCCCTTCTCAAGGATTATTCATGTACAACATCTGTGTCAGATGTTCATTGCCCAAGAAGCTGGAGGATTTTCAAGGTCCACCTGTCTTTGTTCTCCTCTTCACACTGACTACCACCAGCAAACTACAACCAAAGTAACGACTCTGCTAGGAAAGACAAAAACCTAAGAAAACATATTTTATAACTCCTTTTCTCTCACAGTGGTTTGCAATGCTCTAAGTAACATTATATTGAAAGTCTTGTTCATCTGATCTGAGTTTTCTCTTTGTTATAACCCGTGTCCTGCTCCTCTGGTTAATCCTGTCTGAAATAAGCCTGGTCCTGGAGCTAATTGCTGGAGTGACATGAAGTTTGGGGCTCTCACACAGCAAAATGTATGATTTCGGTGTTTGCAAGAATAACATAAATCCCTGCACACATTTCATCCTAAAAAATCTGCTCGCAGGGCTCTTATCTGGGGGATTAGTGAGTTATCAGGGGCGTCACCCTCGTCTGAGCTGAGATAAGGGGCACAAATCCTTCCCTTCTGCTCTCTCACACAATATCAGCTCCAAAGAGGGAGCCTGGGAGCAGAGAAAAATTGGGAGCCCTCTGGGAACCCTGAGCTCAGTGTGAATGTGTTAAAGAGAGATTCAGCTCCTGCACAAAGGCACAACAGCTCTTCCTGTCTTGCTCTCCAGGGCAGACACTGGACTGACTATCAAGTTATTAGTTCACAGAATCCCAGGATGTGCTGAGCTGGAAGGGACCCCCAAGGATCATCCAGTCCAACCCCTGGTCCTGCACAGCCCCATCCCCAAGAGTCCCCCCCTGTGCCCCAGAGGATCATCCAAACCCTCCTGCAGCTCTGGCAGCCTTGGGGCTGTGCCCACTGCCCTGGGGAGCCTGTTCAGTGCCAACCACCCTCTGGGGGAAGAACCTTTGGCTGAGATCCAGCCTGAGCCTGCCCTGACACAGCTCCAGCCATTCCCTCAGGTTCATGCACATGAACATCACGTTTTTGCATCCTACAGGAGCTGCTGCCAAAATCAGCAGGAGCAGAGCAGGCCCAGCCAAGGCAGTGTCGGCATCTTCCACATCATGTACGAGGTCGTTTCAGAGACTGATGCTGGTCTTCAAAACAGAACCCACTGGCACAGAAATGAGACAGCCCAGATGGCTGAAAACAGCCAGGAGAAACCCCACTGCTCACCAGCCCTGTGTTAGAGGCTTTAAAGGATGTTAATTGTATTAATAATGAATGCAGTAACTGCCTGGCACTGACCAGGCTCCCCAGGGCAGTGGGCACAGCCCCAAGGCTGCCAGAGCTGCAGGAGGGTTTGGATGATCCTCTGAGGGACAGGGGGTGACTCTTGGGGATGGGGCTGTGCAGGGCCAGGGGTTGGACTGGATGATCCTTGTGGGTCCCTTCCAGCTCAGCACATCCTGGCATTCTGTGGAAAGAGGCTTCCAGGAGGGAAGTCTCTTCCTTTTTGTCCCAGCACTTCCAGACAAAGCTCAGGACCCAGTTATTCCATAGTCACATTTGGAAGCTGATGACTTGCTTTCCTCGAGATGCAGCCCAAGGTAAAGGGACAGCCAGCACCCCTAGGACAGGTAGATGTGCTTTGTAGTTGGTGAGTTTTTGATAAAAGTTGAAGTATAACAACCTCCATCCCTCACTGTTTTACCTTTCATGGGGCAGACTCCCCCAGATCATTCAAAGGTGGACAGCACTCCATTTAACTTGCAGCCTAAACTCTGCTGTGGCTTGAGATCCAGATCAAAACCACTCCCCACTGCCAGCCCTGGGAGGGCAGGGCTGAAGAACACTCACAGCATGCTCATGGTGATGGGAACTGGGAAAAATTCAACTCTTTACAGTCAGGAGGCCTCATGTACCTGTCTGAGCATCTTGAGCTGTATTCAAAAGCCAATCTCTAGGTCAGGCTCAGGACCAGTGAACACCAGGAAGGTCCAGGAGGACTGGAAAGGGCTGGATGGGTTGAGGTTTGGAACAAGAGGCTCTGGGGACAGACACAGGCAGGGATGTACCCAAGGAGACCAACCCTCCATTCCTTTCTTCTGCTGACTCTGCTCCTTGTTACTAAAACACTTCTCTAAAACAGAAGAACTGCTCAGGACTGCTTTTCCCTGGAATTCTGGTGCTCCCAGTGTCCCTCCCCAGCTGGCAGGACCCCATCAGGCTGACAAGCCCAGTTAAACTGTATTTCAAGACACGGATTTACAACTCACTGCAACATTTTCCTGCTTCTATCCATGGATTTCTTTTACTTCTGGTACTGCATGAACTGTCTTTAACTTCATTACTGCTGCAGGAGAAGGTTTTTCATAGCCTGTGAAAACAGATGGCCCCTGAACTTTCTACTATATCATGTTTCTCCGCTAGAAATCTTGGTCAGACCTCAGACTTTTGAGTTATTACAATCATCTTTACATCTGTATCCAATTCTCTCTATCCCCCAGGGATCAGGCTAAGGCTGGTTATGCATCCTTAGTTTATCAGGCTATTTTTTTTATAGCATTTGGATTCTCTGCTGAGTGCGTTTAGAGACTCCCAGCAATGTCCTCACAGTGTTTTGGCCTCATCCCCCCAGCCCTGTCTCAAATAGCCCCAGAGCAGTGCCTGCCACAGCTCTTTTATTTATGCCTTGGGCCTGTGGATCCAGAGCCACCCTTATATCATGTTTTCCTGATTAAATGTGTAATTGCTACAGTTTGGGCACAAGATTCCACATGCCTGGTCTGTACTTTATGACTCTTATAACTCACCAGCCAACTCTAATTTCACTTACAAGATTTACACTTCTACAGTGAAGATGTTTTGGTAGCAAAAGCCTGTCTGAAAATGTAACTGGATGTTTCTGGGCACCCACATATTCCATGTTCGTGGAGGTGGGATGTGACACTGACCCCCCCCACCTGCACAGAAGTAGCATTTGGACAGTGGGAATTCCCAGCAGCCTGGTTTTTCCCCATATCCTGCTTCATGTTGCAGTGATGAGCAGCTCACCTACTGCAAAAACCCAGAACTGTCACAGCCAGAAGGGGACCCTCAGACCAACTTTACCAAGGAGAACCTCCCCGTGAGTACCAAGGCACAGAAAGGACCCCCTGGCTTTCTAAACTCCTCCTCAGAGAGGGCTCTGGGTGTGTCTGGGCCCAATCTTAAACCCAGACTTAGTCAATTGTCCCACAGGATCAAGGATGGCACACCAGATACATTTATATGAATACAATAAATTACTTATTTAAACAGATGATGATAATCATTACACTGAAAGAGCTTAATCAGAATTATTTACTACACAGGATAGGAGCTATAACTACTACCAGAGTGCACTGTTTATTGAAGTCTTATTGAAACCATGATATTAAAACCAGCAAAACAGCTATTAAGTAGAGACTGATGTCACCAACAACTGAGGGCAAATCTTTTTTGTTCAGCCTCAAGGAGGGACCTCGAGGGGTGACCCCACTCCAGGGGGGAATCTCCACACCCACTCCAAGCAGTGGGGGTTTAAAAAATGCTGTTAAAAAGGGAACTGGGCTTTTATAGCACCAAGTGCTGCACTGTCAATCAGGTGTCTCTGTCAGTTCAGCAGCTTTAGGTGACTTATCAGGACCATCACTTGCCAGGAACTTTGCCCTTCACACCCTCACTGGTGCCAGTTCTGTCACAGCAAAACTTGTCCCCAGACCTCTCACTCTGACAGAAAGCTCTTAAACAGGGACAATTAATTCAGTCCACAGACTGAATTGGTACTGAGAACCTCAGTGTGGGTCAAAACTGGTCCAGTGGATGATTTACAAACACAAAGGACAAAAATCACAGAATCACGGAATCTCCTGGGCTGGAAGGGACCCACCAGGAGCATCCAGTCCAACTCCTGGCCCTGCACAGACGCCCCAACAATCCCACCCTGTCCCTCAGAGCGTTGTCCAAACCCTCCTGCAGCTCTGGCAGCCTTGGGGCTGTGCCCACTGCCCTGGGGAGCCTGGTCAGTGCCAACCACCCTCTGGGGGAAGAACCTTTTGCTGAGATCCACCCTGAGCCTGCCCTGACACAGCTCCAGCCATTCCCTGGGGGCTGTCCCTGCTCCCCCCAGAGCAGAGCTCAGTCCTGCCCTTTGGGAGGAGCTGCAGCCCCCAATGGGCTCTGCCCTCAGTGTCCTCTTCTCCAGCTGAACAAGTCAAGTGACCTCACCCCCAGTTTCCCCTCTAGACCCTTCACCATCCACTCCTTTGGACATTCTGATATTGAGGTTCCCAAAATTGCCCCCACAACTTGAGGTGAGGCTGCACCAGCGCAGAGCAGAGCAGGACAATCCCCTCCTCAAATATCTGGCAATGCTGAGGTGGCCCATCACATGAAGAACAAGTAGAAGGTGTCTAGAGGAGAAGTGGAGCAATGCTGGAAGGTTTCTATGAAGCTTCTTGCCTAGTGCTCTGTCAGTGGCCACGCTCTCAGATCGAGTTTTCCCTCGTTATACCAAAACACACCATCAAGTGAACAAGAACAGAACAGGTCACAGGTGAGGTTATGAAAGAAGATGGTTATAGAGGAATAAACTTTTCACAGCAAGAACCAACTACTCAACTAAATCAGGCAGGTTTGGGGTAAGCACAGCACAGAGCTGCCAGGCTGGTGTTCTCACCTGCTCTGCTCAGAGTGAGCACAGCACATTTGCTGTGTCTGTTTGTCTCTTCTGTAATGGGGCAGCTTCGAATTCATGATTAAGTGACAAAGCTGTTCCTCAGCATCACCCAGTGGCCAGAGCTCTCTTCTGTACCCACCAGTTTGGCTGATCTAACAGGCAGCAGCAGCTTCTGGTGCACAACCAATCCACTGGTATTCTCCTCATCACAGAGGGGGCTTCTCTCTTTTTTTAAACAAGTCTCCACAATTACAGCCCAGAAAAACCAAGCCACTTTGTTCACAGGCTCTGAACTTCACTGTAGCTCAGCCCAGATCCCCCTGAATCTGCCACAGAAGAGGCAGGTGCTGTGTAAACACCACCCTGTCTTCTGTGCTGCACCTTCTCTGTTCTCATGGCAGGAGCCTCTGCCTCAGACAGGTGTGCTGGGAGTGTACTTCGTGTCCATTTGTTGTGCTGAGTCCATTAAGACAATTCCTAAACCTGCTCTCAGGTTACACATTCCAACCTCTGATCTGACCCCACAGTAACTCTGCTCGTTTGCCAAAAACAACTGTGAGACCAGGAAGGTCAACGACCTCCCTGCCTGGACATTTGCCAAGCACTTGGAGCCTGTATCCAAGCATCCTTTTTTATGTGCTTTTTTTAAATCTTCACACATCTATTTCCTTTCATTTTCTCTTTCTGTTCTGTCCCATCCTGCCCTACTCTGCTGTACTCGATTCTAATCTGGACTATTCCATTAAACTTCTGATTTCCCACTACTTGTGATTCAGTACAAGCTGCTGGATTTTCGAGAAATCTTGGGAGACTTCGTGCAGGTGAAAATATTGACAGCCTAAAGTAGCTTCGTGGTCCATCCAGCTTAGCAGCCAACCTGTGATCACCAGAGGTAGATAGGAAATAAAATGGCCCATGTGGAGATCTTAATCCTAATCCTAACAGTCTGAAATGGATTTAAGCCTTGAAGGAAGCAGTTTTATATCCATCCCAAAATGCTCTTAACACCATCTGTAAGAACTGGGGCTGTTCTTATTTTTTCATATTTATTCCAGCCTTGGTTTTGAATCCTGCTTATCTTTTGCCTTCCATAACCCCCTGTGGAAATGAGTTCCACAGTTTAATAGTCCAAGAAAACAACACTTGTGACTTGGCTGGAGTCTAATCTGGGCTGGCCTTCCTCCTCAGCCCCAATATCAGTGAGGATCTGGTCGACACAGTCAGCAGAGCAGGAGGGGGGAGTTATCTCTTCCACAAATGGATATTTGCACTTGGTCAGATGAACTGCTCCCTGAAATGGCCCATTTCCCCCTCCTGCCAAACAGAGCAGCCTGAAATAGCCAGTTTGGGAGCAGGTGTCTGTGGTTTAGATGTCTCTACCTGGTGGAGCTGAATCCCATCTCACTGTGCCAAAGAAAATGTCATTTCATCAATTCTGGATTTGTCATCTCTCAGTTTAATTGAAAAATATGCCTCTGCCTGTGTCATGAGGCAGAGAGGACTTATCTGTACCTGTGTGTTTTACAGACAGTTAAAACACTCTTTGTTATTCATCTGCTCACCATATGAGTAGTTTCTAATGCTTTCCAGCCTCTTGCAGGGGGAGTTTCTGCAGCGTTTGGTGCCCTGTGTAGCCTTTTAAAAATCCTGTTACACTGACAATGGCAGCCATGAGAATAAAGCCTTTCAAAGAGCTGGCCCTGATTTGGGTTTCTAGGCAGGAATTTGAACATCTGTGTCTGACTCCCAGCACCCTCTGACTGTTGGTGTTTGTAAACTGGATGAGGTCCCTCAAACCAGGCAACCACAGAACATCCTGAGCTGGAAGAACCCACAGAAATCATCAGGTCCAACTCTTGGCCCTCCACAGAGACAACTATTGCATTGTCCTGGCTTTAATTGGATTTTGCCTTTAATCCCTTTGTATTCCAGCTGCTTTCTCTTCCCCTCCTCCTGGCTCTGCTGTGCAGCTCTGGATCCTCCTGCGGGTGGGCTGCGGGTGCTCGGTGTCCCTGGGGACCAGCTCTGGGGGTCTCTCAGGTGCCACCCAGGGGAGCACACCAGCAAAAGTCCTCACTGGGCCTGGGTCCTCCCATCCTGCACCTGCAGGGCTCTCACTCCTGGCTCCAAACACAGAGAGGGCCATGAGAGCTGCCCCCTCCTCTGCCAATGCTCTCCACTGCTCTGGGGAATGACAACAGCTCTTCACACAAACAGGTGCCTTATTTTCCACAAATATGCAAAAAGTCACCTTTAAAACACAGTGGCTGAACCAGCAACACTCTCATGCCCTTTATTTACAGTCCTCTGCCTTTGTCACTTGTCACAGACAAGCTACTGAGAGCTTTTCTTTCTTCCAGTTTCTCCTTATTCCATTTGCCAAGCATTGATTTTCTTTTCCTTCTACCAACAGAGCTTGAAATTAATAATTTCTATTTTATTTTGTCACTTGTGTGCCATCAATACTGGCAGGGCTGGACCACAGGACAAGCCAAAACGTTCAGGGAGATGAAAGTCAGTGAGGGGGCACAGAAAGCGGCAGCCTGGGATCGATGAGCAGATCATGGAGCGGATCACAGAGTGTTCTGCTGGACATTCCTCACTCCCTGGCTGCCAGGGAGGTGATTTACTGTAATTCCAGCTCCCTTGCAGTGTGGCAGGACCCAATCTCAAACACAGCAATGAGAACACTTGCAGGGTGAGAATTCCTGATGCTCAGCTCATGTCCCTAAACTGGAGCTTCAGGAGAACCCGCCAAGAAATGGGAAAAAGAACATGGGAGCAAGAAATGGGAAGAATATGGGAGCAAGAAATGCTCCAGGTGCTTCTTTTTCCTGCTCTGCAATGCTGTGTGAGCACCCAGGGGTCTGTAAAGCTCCCACCCAGGGTTCTGAGGCTCCATTTGCATTAGGAATGGTGCTGGAGAGGACCCCAGCCTGTCTGTGGCATCAGCTTCTACCAGTTACCATGTGAAAGCCTTTTCTATCAGATCTTACAGGTGCACATTCTGTCATCTGTGAGCACAACCTTCCCAGCTTGTTCTGTACCAGAGAGAACAAGGACAACACAAGGCAGATCTGGGAGCAGGGTGATTTCTGTGCAAATTGCCCTCTAATGCCCTGCACCATCTCAACAGGGCAGTGCCTGCAAATCCCCCAGTTCTCAAAGCTCCCTGGCAGTACCTTTGCCACACTTGTTCTCCTAAAGGCATTTATTTGGTGCTTTCCCTGGAGACCAGGGAGCAATGTCATAGAATCACAGAACCATGGAATGGGTTGGGTTGGGTTGGGAGGGGCCTTAAAGCTCATCCCATCCCACCCCCTGCCATGGGCAGGGACACCTTCCACCAGCCCAGCTTGCTCCAAGCCACGTCCAACCTGGCCTTGGACACTTGTAGGGATCCAGGGGCAGCCACAGCTTCTCTGGGCACTTTACCCCAGCCCTGTGGTGGCCCTAGCACTGGTGGCTGTGACTAGTTCACAAAAACAGGGCCATGATTTAGGGAAAACAAAACTCATACTTGCCCACCATCCCTGATCTGGTGCTGGG
Organism: Empidonax traillii; assembly: GCF_003031625.1. NCBI lineage: Eukaryota > Metazoa > Chordata > Aves > Passeriformes > Tyrannidae > Empidonax > Empidonax traillii. The sequence goes on from NW_020955796.1 coordinate 386,604, forward strand.
CACCCCAAAAGTGGCTCCCAGACACTTTGACTGATCAGATGATGAAGGGCCTGGAGGGGTCATTTTAGAAGAGGCTGAGACCACTTGGTCTGTTCAGCTGGAGGAGACTGAGGGGAGGCTTCACTGAGGTCTTCAGCATTCTCCCAAGGGGCAGCAGAGGGGCAGTTCCAATCTCTGTGAGCAGGGACAGCCCCCAGGGAATGGCTGGAGCTGTGTCAGGGCAGGCTCAGGGTGGATCTCAGCCAAAGGTTCTTCCCCAAGAGGGTGGTTGGCACTGAACAGGCTCCCCAGGGCAGTGGGCACAGCCCCAAGGCTGCCAGAGCTGCAGGAGGGTTTGGATGATCCTCTGGGGCACAAGGGGTAACTTGTGGGGATGGGCCTGGGGTTGGACTGGATGAACCTTGTAGGTCCCTTCTAACCCAGCATATCCTGGGATTCCATGATTCTCTGATCTCTCCCATGTCATAGTTCTGTTTTTAGAAAGGAATTTTGCTTTTCCTTTCCCCTTCTTTCCCCCTCCCCCCTGCATGAATGCTATTCAAGAACCATCAAGTAAACAAAAGAGTCGGCCTGGCTCCTAACGACCGAGAATTAGTCTCCTGGCAACGACGGGGGAGGAGTTGGGAAGAAGGCGGAGTGGGGGGGAGCTCGGCTCGGGAGCCGGGAGGAGAGGCTGCCTGGTTTCTCCTTTGTTTCTTTTTTCCCTGTGGGAGCTCTCTGCAGAGTTACGGGCTGGTTGCAGTCTTGGTTCTTCTCCACCGCGGGACCTCCACCGAGTCGTGAGTTTTTTCTTCTCTTCCATTAGGAGAACTTTCTGTTTCCCTTCCCCCTCCCCCCTCCTCCCTTGCCACCTGGCGGAGACCAGGGATCCCACAGCGCCGCCCGGTGACGAGCGCTGGACATTGCAAGTTCCACTCCTCTAGTGATCCAACAGCGCCACCCGGTGACTACTATAGAACATTACAAGTTCTGCACTTTTGATAACTCAACAGCGCCACCTGGTGACTACTATAGAACATTACAAGTTCTGCACTTTTGATAACTCAACAGCGCCACCTGGTGAACAGTATAAGACATTGCAAGTTTTTACATCTCCAGTGACGCGACGGCGCCCCCTGCTGACTGTGGCTGGAACTGCACCAAAGAGTGCTAAAAATTTGATTTTCTTTTTTTTTTGCCGGTTTTATCAGTTTTGTTCTTGAAGGGGATTATTGGTGGGTATAGGGGTATTGTTTGGTTGTTTTACTTGGTTTTTTTTTTCCCTTCCTTTTTTCCCTCGTGTTACGTTAATACACACATACTTAATAAAGGGCTGTTATTTTCTCCTTTTTCCCTTTTCCATAATTTGCTTTCCTTCAATCGGAGCCTCTTAATTTTGAATCTATAATTGCTAGAGAAGAAGGTTTGGGTCTTTTTCTCCTAATCCATCCTCAGCAAAAGACCCTTGTCTCAATTAAACTTAGACATTTTTTGGCGCCCAACGTGGGGCAGTAGTGAGGAAAAGTGGAAAAGGAATAACTGCCCTTGTGTGACTTTATACGTGTTTGTGAACCTGTAAGCACCATGAAGTCTAAGATTGCTGCTCTTCTGTGGTATATGATTATGCCAAGATCTATGTCCTACCTGTCAATGTTTTTCAGCTCTGACACTATGACCCTCATTGTAATAAGTATGTTTGAGATCTCGCACTGGTG
>NW_020955797.1:0-78219 GCF_003031625.1 Empidonax traillii
CTTTTCTTCCTTGATTACAGTAAAAAATTGAAAATATAAATAAATATAATCACCTGTAAAGAGGGAAAAGATGGAAAATTAAATGTCCCTCATTTTTATTTCTTTCTGTTCTGGTTAGGGGATAGTCTGCAGTATTAGATCTACAGCTGTTTCCTACATTTGCTTCCCAGAAGACTGTAACACATTTTGTCTCATCAGTTTAACACACTATCCAACTTATGAACAGTCAGCACTTAGTTTTACTTTTTAAAAAACATTTTCCTAAGTGGTGTCTAGTGTTAGTATACATTTTAAATCAACTAACTGTGACATCTCTGCTTATGGCTGCAGGGCCAAAGTCACGGCATATATAAAGTCTGAGCAACTGTGCTTTGTGACCCAATGTAGGGAAGAGTTGAAAAGGTGAAATTCTGTATCCAAATTAGGTTTAAAGTGTGAGTCTGTGATACGGCAGTGCTTTCATCCATTCAACCCTATCACCCCTGTGAATTCCCTGTTGCTAGTCTGGCATTGTGAATTGTGCACAAAGCCTAACCTCCATTACGTTACAGATCCCAAATTAAGTTCACATGACCTGAAGAGGTGCTAGTCAGCTCTTTGCACCAAGCAATGAAGTTCAGGCCACCCATGTACAATCTAATTATTCAGGATGTACAGGGCAACTTGTCTGAATAAGGATGTCTGTTGAGAGCTGGAGCAGGACCATTTGATTACCTCTCTGGACTGAAATCTTTCTACATAATAAAATGCCAAGAATATCTAGGGACCTAAAGTAATCATTTGATTAGTTTAGTCAGCTTTAACGTTGCTATTTTTTGCATTCAAATTATATTTTACTCCCCTACATATTATGTATGACCCATATTTTAACAGGCTAGATTCTCTTAAAGACATGTTGGACATTGAAAAAAAGCACAGATATACAAACTAATGCATGCATGAAGCAACTTGCATAAAGGACAAGAAGCATACTATCCCCAGCATCTCAGTGCTGATTTGGACATCAAAAATAAAGCTGACCTGATTTTCACCAATTTAACAAGGAGACGACTATTTTTAAAATCCAGTACAAGCAGTAAGATATGCTGCCTGTGCTACAAACGTAAATAAAAATGTTTTTCACACATTAGTAAAGCAAAATAAAGCACAAATCTCACTTAATAACCCTATCCAGCAGCAGGAGTGGAATTGTATTAGAGCTTTCTTGCATTGCCAGTGTTCTCCACAGGCATCTCAAAAACTCCTGTACAAGAAATGAACCTGCTCCTACCTCGTTTCCCAGATACTGGGTTTTTTGAGTAGGAGACCATAAAACAGGAACTCTAGCTACTTTATACTGACAGTAAAATCAGAAGAGAGAACAAATAAAGTTTTTGCTTACAAAAAGCAGTGAAAAGCCACCTTCCTGTGCAGGTGAATGGGATTTAAAAGTCATCCAGTCATATCTATTTAAGGAGTGATCTAAAAGACAAATTAAGTACAAGGGACTGAGTAGGAAGAGAAGTAACTTACTAGTATATGACATGCTGGCTTTCCATCAATTTAACTATTTTAAATAAATACAGTGTTAACCTTTTTTAGAAGATCAGTAACCTAAAGAATATGAATTAACTAAACTTTAGATGAATTGTAGTAATTAGAGCAACAGAAACCATTTAAAAAGAGTTTATAAACTCTCAGGAAGCATATTTAAATACTACTATTTCCTAATTGCAGTTACCAAATTTGTGTACTCAGGCCTTCATTGTTAATTAATTTAAATAATCTTTACACCATTTTATTGAAACACCACCTGACTTTCCTTTGAGGGAAGAGTGGGCTAATTTGGAATCATTAAAAAATTCCTCAGCTAAGTTGGTTGCTCATATTTTGTAGTCCATACATGTCCAATTCCCCCTGACATCTTACAAACTACAGTACACTTGATAACGAGCCAACACAATACACCTCTTGAAGATTTCCAAGATATATTCTTTAGACAGAAACTTTATATCAATAATTCATACCTAGAATAATTTACGTACCATGAAAATGAATACGACTTCAGCTGAAAACAAATGTTAAGCAGTCTGAAGAAGAGGTGTGTTATTTCCATGTTTCTTTTACTATTCAACAAAATAAAATTTATACTAAATGACAAATGTGAAAGCTTTGAAAAGATTTAAAAATAGCAATTTGGGTTTAGTTTCTTTTCATGGTCTTTGAGAAGGAAAAGGTCTATGTTGACTGGAGAAAGGCAAATGTCACAGTCTCCTTCAAAAAAGGCCAGAGGGTTAAGCCCAGAACTATAGGATGGTCAGACTTACTCCAGTTTCTGGAACAATCATGGACTGAGTCCTCTTGGAGCATATTTCTGGGCATGTGCAGTTAATGGGAAGTCACCAGCATGGATTTACCAAGACTGCTTAACCAACCTGGTTTTCTTCTATAACAAATAACTAGATTTGTGGGTATAGGGATAGTGGCTGATGTTTTTCCACAGACTCCGGAAAGATTTTGACACTGCCATCCATATATTTACATTGGGATGTTGCAGTCTGAATGTCTAGACAAGCAAATGGATTAAATATGGGGCTCAGAAGGGGGTTAACAGGTCATACTTTACCTGGATGCCTGTGATAGGTGGACTACCAGAGGCATCTGAACTAGGACCTTTCTTTTTTAACATCTCTATCAGTGATGAGCAGCAGCAGAACACACTCTCATCACCTTTGCAGATTATGCTAAATTAGGGATACAAGGACAGGGCCCAAACAGGCTGAAGAAATGGGCCATCAGGAACATTATGAAACAGAACGGAAAAATTTCAAACTCTTCAAATGCCAAGAGATGTTTCCTATTACAGAGGAAAAAAACAGCTCCTGCAACAACAAAATACTGTTTGGAGATGGAGAGTTCATGAACCAGGTCTATTGGAAAGGCCCTGGGGGGGGGGTGGACAACAAGATTGACATTAGTCCACTGTGTTTGTTGGCAACAAAGATGGCCAACAATCTCCTGGACTGTACAAACAGTGGCATGGCCTGCAGATCAAGGGAATGGCTATGTGGCATTTCTCACATAACATCTAGATGCTGCATCTAGTTTTTCTGATATTTTTCTGAGAGGAAAGATGTGGACAAACTGGCTCAACGGAGGCCTGCCAGGTGGTGGAGGCTGGAGTACCAGCCCTCTGAGAAGAGAATGGAGCAACTGGGCTGGGTCAGCATGGAGAAGGGACAATTTCAATGCATTCAACAGATCCCACAGCTGACAAAAGTTCGTTAAGGAGACTGAGTGAGACCCCTCAAAGAAGTTCAAGGAGGGAGGGCAAGAAAGAACAGGTGAAGAGTGAAACAAGAGAGTATCAGACTAGATATAAGAAGAAACTTTTACCTTGTGAGGATAGTGAAGTAGATAAGCAGGATGCTCTGAAAACTATACTATCTCTGACCCTGGAGGATTTAAAGCCACAACTGAACTATGCCCTGGACAATCTGGTCTCACTCCAAATCTAGCCCTGCTTTGGACTATAGGGTAGCCAAGAGAGTTCCTGAGGTCTCTGCCAGCCTCATTTATTCTTTGAGATCACAGAAAACAAGCTATGTGTTGGAAATATGCTGTGACCCTGTATTGTGAGAGAAAGAAAAATGACACAGGGAACCACAGTGTCACTGGAGCTTAAAGACAGAATAAATAAGACTGGAAATAGGGTAAATGACATGCATAAATTGTTATTTTCATAGCATTAGACACAGAGAGAAATGAATACAGATAATTACATTTAGAATTTTGCAATATATATGAAGTACTCAATGTTCGCCCAAAGAAATACTGCATATTTTGTAGTGTAAAATGTGCTCTGTGATTGCAGAAAATTATCTTCCTTTCAATTCAGTTCAAAGTTATGCATTGTACTCCCATATGGAGATGTGCCCAGTGTTGAAGGCGTTGTAAGAGTATATATTTTCTAAAAAAATATTCTGTTTTTTCTGGCACAGGTGTTGATCTTTAATTTCTGTCCTTTTTAGTTATCTAGTTTTTGTAACTATAATTTGAACTACGTGACTGTCTGAAGACCAGTGGACCACAACAGATTTGGCCCTAAAAAGATCACAGTAGTTTGTTGCATAAGAACCTGTGTCATTTTAACATGGAGGAGAAAATAGCTTGGCAGGATACTGAGATTGATTGATCCTGGAAAGATTTTGGGTTTTCTTGTGAACAGTTGGATTGGTAAAACAGACAGATGGATTGTTACTGCAAAGAGTTGGTGTGTTGCTAAGGAGACTTGGAATGGTATATCGGGCAGGTGACAAATTTGTGAACTGGTGTTCAGAATAGATGTTGCATTATTTACATACATACATAGATATGTATGGACAATGGACATATATATGTGTCTGTTGATAACGTAATGCTTAGCACTGTAATCACACCTACATATTCCCTAAATCCTGAATGTAAAGGTTCCATTACTAAAGCCGCTTTTTGACAAAAAGGCAGACAGACATAGAGTTTAGAAGACAAAATTGCATAAGCAGACCAGAAACTGCACCAATTCCAGTATCTACTGAAATCACATTCAACTCCTATTAAGATAATAATGTGTTAACTGTCATTGAGGGTAGTATAAGTTTCATGCTTTGTGTAAATTTATGTCACTGGCCACAACCAAGGCACAAAGACTAAATGTTGCATTCTGTGTAGCACAACAAGAGGCAAATTTTGTCTGAGGGTGGTGATTGTTCCATGATAATGAGAAAGAAAACCAAATCTTAAATTACCTTCCACCACCCCTCCCTTCTACCCTGGCTTAACTTTACCCCCGATTCTCTTTAACTCCTCCGCACTCAGTGGCACAGGGGGACAGGAAAGGCAGGCTGTGGTCAGGTCATCACATATTGTCTCTGCTGCTCCATTCTCCTCAGTGGAAAGACTCCTTACACTCTTTACCATCTCCAGCATGGTGTTCCTCCCACTGGAGACAGACCTCCATGAACTTTTCCAACTAGGGTACTCCCCATGTGCTGCAGCTCTTCATGAATTGCTGCAGCATAGGTCTCTTCCATGGGGTGCAATCCTTCAGGAATAGACTTCTCCAGTCCCATAGGTCCCCTGTGGGGTCACAAGTCCTGCCAGCAAGCCTGCTACCTGCTCCAGCATTAGGTCCTCTATCTATGAGTTCACAGGTTGTGATAGGAGTCTGCTCCAGCACGGGCATTCCAGAAGGGTCCCAGACTCCTTCCGGCATATCCCTGCTCCAGGTTCTCCAGGGGCTGCATGTGGATATACGCTCCACCACAGATCTCCACAAGCTGCTGGGAGACAGCCTGGCTCATCATGATCTTCACCATAGGCTGCAGGGGAATCTCTGTTCTGGAAACTGGAGCACTTCCTTCCCGTCCTTCCTTACTGACATTGGTGTCTGCAGGGCTGTTTGTCTCACATATTCTCCCTTCTCTCTCCAGGTACTGCTGTGCAACAGGCTTTTTTCCCCTTTCTCAAGTCTGTTACCCCAGAGGCACTACCACAATCGCTGGCTAGGCCTTGGCCAGTTTTGGTCCATCTTGGAGCCAGCTGTTCGACACGGAGGAAGCTTCTCGTGGAAGCCCACTGCTGTATCCCCCACCCCACTACCAAAAATGTCCTCCATGTATCATACGTAAATAAAATAGATGTCAGCAGCATGAACAATATTTTTCTCAATATATATTTTATTGATCTAGGAAAGAAGCAATAAAAATATTTAATAAAATATTATGAAATAAAAAATTATGTCGGGTCTTGCAGCTGTTGAGGAAAGGATCTGCAGAATTTGGATTTGGACCAAAAGGAAAAACAAAGTCTCCTTCTAAGAACAGATCCAAAAAAATGTTCCTTCTTGTTTGGCTACTCTTTAAAGAGAGTGAACTAAGTCAGTGTGTAAAAGAAAATAGAAACAGATGGAAGAATACTTTGAGAAACCGTTTACCCAGTTTCTAGTGGGTTCCCATCTGCCCTAAGTTCTTTTACCTTTTTTACAGAAAATCAAAACCAAAAAGCCCTTGCAAAGCTGAGTTCAAAAGCTGCCATCAAATGAGTCAGTCATTCCTATTCATCTAACCAAAACTAAATTTGTTATTGTGAGTGCTTCCCAATCTGTGTTACATAGGCTGCAGTTCTTGAAATTTCCATTATTTTCAATGTTTTCATGACCACAGTTTTCTCTTTCCCCATTTCTTTTTTTTTGTTAGGACATATTTCAATAATTATGCCTATCAGGTTCAGTTTTCTAATGACTCAGAAAGGTCTAAGCCTTAGCAATGAACAAGCAGAAAATAAAGGTGTTGGGATGAATACACTAGAATTTTGCAACAAGCACATTTGATTTTGCTGCTTGTGTACTGTGTGATTATGAGAAGCTGGCACTTAACTAAGTTGCAGTATGAGCTACTCACAGATCCCAATCTTCTGCTACTGAAATAAGAGCTGCTGCTGAAAGTAGGTCATACAGGAATAAATATGGGTCTGGAAATATGCTATTTTTGAACAACAGACATACATAGATACTTTTGTCTTGCCAGGACTGGTTCTGACACTGCTGAAATATTGCTTCATTGACTGACCCGTTCTCATTTGTGTGCCAGTATTTATGGTGATACTATGTAGAAATATCATGAGAAACAGCCCTGTAGTCTGTTGATGACTAAGGGGCTGGAGCATCTGGCATGTAGAGCGAGTCTGAGAGAGCTGGGACTGCTCAGCATCCAGAAGAGAAGGCTTAGGAAAACATTATTTATGCATATTAGTACCCACTGGGGGAGTAAGGAAGACAGAGCCAGCCTTTTCTCATCAGTGCTCAGTAACAGGACAAGAGGCAACGGGCACAAACTGAAACAGAGGAAATTCTTAGTATGAGAAAACACTTTTCTAATATGAGCTAGCACCAGAAACAGGCTGCCCAGAATTCTGGAGACTCCATCCTTGCTGATAATCACAATTTGACTGGACACAGCCCTGAGGAACCTGCCCTGTCTGACCCTGCTCTGAGCATAAAGTTGGATGAGAATATCTCTAGAGATGCCTCCAGCCTCAGCCATCCCATCTGTGACCAAGATACATGATAGAGAAGAGACACTGATTATAGCTGTAAACCAAACTGACATTCTAACCCTCTTCTACAGGTACCAGAGATTAATACTCAGCATAGTATATAGTGTCTGAAGTATTTTGACTTCAAAAAGGACTGAAACTGGCAATATAGGCACTGCATTTTCTAAGATCTATGCAATTTCATGCCAAAACTTTGGAGAGGATATTAAAGAAATGGGACATGGGAAGAGAAAAGCAACCCACATGCAAGAGCAGAAGGGAAGCAATACAGTGTCTCACCAGACCTACGTAGAATGAGACGATATGTATAACTTGGGACTAAACCATTCCTCTATTTCTGGAGATTAGCACTATGCTAATGTGGCAAAACCACAGTGCTAGCCAATGTACTTCTTACCTCACGGAACGTTAGACTACTAGTTTGTCTGATTTAGAATCATTCAGGATAGGACACCATTTTGAGAACAAATGTTATTAGCAACACAGTAACATGTTCTTCTGCTACAACATATTTTCAAGGATGGAGGTATTGTTACCCCTTCAAGTGTATTAGTGCTGCATTTTAAAATCTCTGCCTGTATGTAAGGGCCAAATGTGGTTGGAGAAAACTTAAATTGCTGTTTCACGTATAGTATTGGCTTTATGTAAAAGTAGTTATTTATAACATCAACTGTGTTTCTAATGGTAGAACTACGTGCAGTTGGCTGCAAATGACATTACATTTTTAATTTATCCTGACAGTATTTTAAAGGCTGCATTTGACATAAATCTTCTGAATTTGTATTTGAGATATTTCATTTTCATCACGGCTTTTTACAGGAATAGATGGCAATGTCACCAGTGGTAGTTGCTTCCTGGAAACAGTATTATTTAGCATTTCTGGTTTGACGACTTTGTTTTTTTGTATAGTCAAACAGTTATCATAATTAACAACTATCCCTATTACAAGCTATATTCAGATCAGGTCTGAAGTATTCAGACCTGTAAAGAGACATGTTGGTATTGAATTCAAAATTTACACAGAGTAGCTGCATAGTGCAGAAAAATGCATATCATCCAGAAGAGTGACTTATACTGATTAGAAGTACCAAACAGCTGCTTAGCTAAAAGCTTGACTCAAAGCCCCCTGAAACAAATGGAAAGATTTTCATTGATTTCACTTCTTTCTGGATCAGGCCCAAAAATGCAGATTTTTTAGCTGAGAGAGAAAGCATTCATTAAACTGGCTATTATTTTATCAGGGAAAAGAAGATGCCAATGGAAAAAAGTTTCTCAATAAGGAAAAAAAAAACACCACCCAAGGAAAGATATGTCACTCTTGGGGCTTTATTAATCATACTTTACACAACATATAGAAAATAAAGTAAGATGATGTAATTATTTAATGCTGTAGTTTAAATTACTAATACAAAATGTGTCAGAAAACAACAGTTTCATATACAACTTGAATATCCATGAGTTTTTACAATATTTCTGAGGCGGTAGGGGGAGAAGAAAAGACTGAAATAACATCATTTTTTAAAAGATTAATCTCCTTTTACATTATTTTTCATAAATTGATTAATTTAACATTAAAAAATATATACTCCATACTGGAATTAGAACTGAAAAACCTTTAATTATAAACTTAATGAGGCAGATGAAAAAGAATATATGAATTATAGTTGCAATATTAGCATTTTTAGTTTGTCCCTTTCACCACACATTCACAAGCACAAACTATATCCTCAAAAGAAACTATAAAAATCCTACTCTGTGCTTAATCTTCCTTGTTCGGTAAATTACTGACAGCAAAACTGAATAATTAGAAAAGCAGCTAATAGAATAGTGGTTTTTTTAAGAAAAAAAGATCTATACACTAATATTCCTTACTACCACTCAGAAGATTTCACAGTTCTCCAAACCCTGTATTTGATCTTTGACTTGGCTGATATGTAAATTTGTCCAAGTTCATTATTCTGTTATAGTTATGTCCAGAATATAATATTCTACGTGTAGGTGTTTGAAGTTTGAATGAACTGAATGATAGCTTAGATATTAAAACTCCTGCTAAGAACAAAGAAAATGTGAGTGTTGAGCTTCAGTCTGCCATATAGCTGGACTATTTTTTATAATAATGTCACTTAAAATGGACATGTTTCTCTCTGAATGGTAGCTAACTACCTTCACATTCTTTCACTACATTCTTACTCATACTGTTATGGCAGACTGCAGTTACCATAGTAAGAAAGGCACAGAAAAGTGAAACACTCTTACCTGCCTTCTCACAGATTCTCCTTTCAGGAAAGGAGATGAAGAGAGAGCTTCATGGTGCTGTGTTTCTTTACAAGCATATGTGTTTGCAGAAATTCATGATCTTATGCTCCACTGGTCACTAGTAAAATCTTTATGCTTTATACTTGACATTTAGTTTGCAAGCTCACTTTTTCAACCAGTCTGAACCATTTGCACTTGTCCTAAGAGTTATATGGATTAAAATAATATTAAACAATCAAACTTGTCAAAGTCAAAGCTTTTCTTTTTTTCAGAGCTAGCCATTTCCAAGAAAACTTACATGAAAAAAACTTGGAATTTTATTTGAAGACAGAGATTCACTTCACTCCACTATATCCCAGTGGTCATGGTAGTAATTTGTGACAGTTCCAGGATTTCTCAGAAATCTGTATGAGGTAATTTTTCAGACATAGTCTTTTATTTGGCGAAAGATTTTGAAATATGTTTGTTTTGTCAGAAAGGAATCTATTTGAAATATATCAGCTTGCACATGGTAATAAAGCGATCTTCCAAGTATCATTCATTATAATTGAAGATTGTTTTCAGAAGGAAAGAGCACATAATGACACAGCATTTTCAGAAAGATGTTTCTATATATTAAGAAAGCTTATGTTTATCAGTATCTTTTAAAGAAGTATAAGAAAATCTATAAGCTACTGATATAAAGCAGTAAGAAAATGAAAATTCTTGAGAAAGTTACAGTAATAACTTCTGTATTATTCATGAACTTATGCAGTCAGTGGGCTTTCTTTATCTGGAGATGCAGTGTAGGACACTACCCTCTTTTCACTGTACGCAAACTACAATATGTAGAGAAAACGTCTCTTTAAAAAGTGATTGTAATGAAGCCATTGTGTCTGTGACAGAGAACATGGCTGATAACTGTGTTGGAATGCATTATTAAAAGTGTTTGCAACCAAGCCATTGAATCTGTCATAGGAAACATGGTCAACAACTAATCCAGAATGCATTATTAAACCATACTCTCTTACCAGTTTCAATATCATCCCAAATTTACTAACTTGAGCAAGTATGAAGTGGCAAGTTAGGGAGTGGGTTTGCAGTTAGTTAACTATTCACTGTGTTATTACCCATATGAAAGATCTTCTTCTCAGTGTTATGAGTGGAACATGGATAAGCCACATCACTTTTGTCTTAGGGTAAAAAGGGCAAATTGGAGCAATTTTTAGACTGGTTCCAGGCTATCCTCTACCTTGTTTGCATAGCATGCCACTGGGAAAAAAAAAAAAAAAAGGAAAAAAAAAGGAAAAAGAAAATGTATCAAGAATGTAATCACACAAAACAAGGAATCAAAGCCAGCCCCAACAAACAAAGCCTTTTTGTCTTAACAGTGTTTCCAGGGACGACAGTATCTGCAGTATCAGTCTGCAAGTAGTTCAATAACTAATTTAACTTCCAACTTCTATCTCTAATGATACATCAGTTGCACTGCATTTAACTTTGGGAGATGCAAAATTTTTCCACAGCCTTGGTATGCATGCAATGCATTTAAAGATCCGTCTATTTTACTACAGATAGTCTAACAAAGCTTAGGCTTTTCAAGGAAAAAGCAGCATGATTCACAAAGTTCAGATGCAGCCTTTCAAACATCTGTCAGTGACTGGAGTGAAGGCTTTTTTCTCTCTCATTAGCTTGTTTTTTTTCTAGGCCATCATGATGATCAGAGTCAAGTGCTTGAGCAAACCAATTACTCTTGATTTATTGTAATCATTTAAAACATCATATTTTGGTTTAAAGGGTGATGAAAATTTGAAAAGTAATTTATTCATAAGGGTTTATCTTTTAAGGAGCCCACAAAAATCTTCATTATTCCTGCTGTACACCAAACAAAAAAAAACCAACAAAAAAACCCCACAACTGTTTTAAAATTATGAAGTCTGTCTCTTGCTCTCAAAATTCTGATAATTTCAAGTAGGGGGAAACTGAAAAATCAGTTAAGGTATCATAAATCTGAGTATATAGATTTTATTCATTTTCCTAAAAGAACAAACCACTTTAAACTGAACAAGCAGGTTCCATTGATTTCTGTCAAACAGTATACTGAATCAAATGTTAGCTATAGGCAAGCCCCTATAGCCCTGTAATAAAAAGTTTATTACTAAATACTTATATTAAGTATTTGATGAAAATAAGAGAGTGGTTTGTGTGCAAATGAGAAAGGAGAAATGCACTGGAAATTGAGTGAATAGATACCTTTCCTATTAAACAAAGATCACGAAAGATGGTGCTGCTTATTTCTCCCCCAATTAGAATGCACCACGAACTTTATGTACAACACAGCAGCATATTCTTCATTTCTTTAATTTATACTCCCTCCCCTGTTCTGAAGAGAACTGTGTTTAGAACACAATATACAATATTTTCTTATTGAATACATATTTTATTGGACAGATTCCTAGAAGTAGACTGGAGAGACAAGACTGTCAGTTTCAAAATGCCACATATAATTTAACAAGTGGATAGTTGTTTGGGATACTGGATACTGGCCAGTGAACATTGTGCATATTTGCGTTTGGCACAGGGGCAGGAGGTAATGAACAGCAGATTTCAAGACTATGAGAATGGGTTTTAATATTTAATGGTTTGTAAGTGTTCTAGAATTTGTTTATTGTTGGTAGAGTGACTTTAGTTTGTCTAGTGAGGTTCATCTGTTTTTATAGTTAGAGAATTAGTAAAAAGGTTTATAACGGTGTAGTTAGAGTTAACTTCAGTTGTGTATTTTTTTCCCAGAATGTTCGTGTATGTACATTTATGGTATCTTTTCTCCCTTGATTTCAAGGTAGGACTCCCAAAGCTAGCAGGAAATATATCTTTTCTCCCTTGATTTCAAGGTAGGACTCCCAAAGCTAGCAGGAAATACTGTCTTAGCAAATTGCATAGGAAAAGGAATCTCTTTGTCTGACTTGTCAGTGACCTCTCTCAAACACAAAAACTATTTTGTAAAATAAATTGTATTTACAAAAACTAGTTTATTTTTGGGTGTCCTTTTTAAATACATAAGATCTATCTCAGGCTCTGAATTAAGGTTGCTTTCCATATAGTTTTATTTTGTTTAAAAACACTATTAACAGGAACTAGAGCATGTGTGTTAACAGACCTTTTTACTTAGAGAAACTATTATAAAAATACAATTTTTTGGGTCATGTTGTTCATATACTAATAGAAAACCAGATAAGATGTGATATGAAAACTTTATAGAAGCACAGTCCAAGGGTAAGCTGTATAAATCACCTGCAATTTTGCCTCTCCTGTGAATTGTAGTCATCCTGTTTCATGTGAAAAATATTTATATTCTCTCACACAACTATATATATTTTGACTATAAAAACACCACAATCAATGAGGAAATGTTCATTTCTTGAAAGAGAAATGCAATCTATGAAATCTTTGGAGTTTATCACAGTATTTTTCAGCTTCATTGTTGGCAAAAACAAATATTTCAAGCTCAGAAACAGATTCATGAAAAAATTAAAGAGCATCTTTGGGGACATTTTACCTGATTAAGCCATTTAAAATTATTTACAGAATGTTTGCACATGAGGACTTTTTTCATTATACCCTGTGGTCCCTGAATTCATTCTCAGACTGTCCATACTTCTGCCTACTGAGCAGTGAGCAGACATCAAGACCAGCTGCAGAAAAATCAACTCCTGCAGTTGTATCTTGGAACACCGTGCATATCATTTAACCTGCTTCCCTGGCACACTTCTTTACAAAGAACTTTACACCAACTTGCTAAATACATTGTAGAAAGAATTATGATTTTTATGTGCATATCTATATTTCTGTATCATGCCACTGGGGTTTTTATCTTGTTATACTGCATGTGCCAAATTACACTGCAGTAATTCCACATTTATGCTGGTGAGTTCAATAGAGGCAATCCAGACTTACAATGGAATGACTGATTGGAATCTGTATAATGACTCCTTTCCTGAAAAGATCTTAGTTTGAGGCAAGATTCAATACTAACTTCTATTGAGATGGAAACTAAGCAAATATGATAAACACTACCTTTATCTCCTCCTTTGTATGGACTAACCATACAACAGTTTCCTGCAGAAGATTATTTCTTACAAACAAAATTCTTGAACTATATTAAATCCCTTTGTCATTTTCTATTATTTTGTGAATTATTAGAGGAAAAGGAGGGCTACACTTCCATTTAACTAATTCTTCCTCATATCCTTAAGCATTTAAAAATACAAGAACTCTCTTAGAGGATGGGTTTTGGTAGCCCTCCCCCTATAAGTAGTATTCTGTATAAACATAACATAAACAGAACATATTTTCCTTCATGAACTCGAAAGACACTTCAAGAAATTAAAACTATGGTTATGGTTGTCTAGAACAAGTCATTATTTACAAATTCATATTGATTTGTGTTACTTAATATTCATGGGAAGTCTTTTTAAGTTTTCTGTTAGTAAATTAAGACTGCTATTCATCTTACCAAAGACAACATGAATGCAATTAAAACTACATATCTCTGTTTTGGGATGAAATTAAAGATATTTTTAGTGGATATGTATTCATATCAAAGTAGTTTTTGTGATAAGAGCAGCATTAATAATATCTAATATCTAAGATTTACACATATGCATATCTTAAAAATATATTATTTGACATAGTAAGTGCTACTGAAATTAAAGAAAACATTTTTAACTCTGAAAAGAAAAAACTGTGCCATCCACATGAATTCCCAGTGTGTATTAATAAGCCAGTATCACCTCTGCCTTGAGTTAATGGAGAGTTGTAGGAAATATATTTTTGTTACTGAGGAAAAGTGGAAGATTTATCTCACTGCCTTGAACACTTACACTTCCTCATGGTGTTCACTTATTCTTCTTAATGGGGATTTAGACAATGTCTTTTACCAAACCATTGGCTCAAGTCTGAGCAAACTCATTCTATTTGTCATGCTCCAAACCAAAGCAGTCCAGTAACAATAACAAGGGATATTGCTATATAAAGGGATATTGCTATGTGACTTTTGCATGCAAATCAGAGACTGCATTGTATGAGGTCTTCAAATATAATCCAAACAACAAAACAAATTATGGTTATGGACCTCTGAAGACACTTTCCCAAATGTGAATGATATCTGTGAACAGGCACACAAAACAGCATCTGCAAGAAGTAAGTTTCCTACACTTAAAACCTGATGCACACAAGGGAACTATCAGAGCTGTTTTCCTGCTGTACAGTAACTCAGAGAGATGCTGAAATTTAGTCAAATAAACCTACTGTTTACAAGAAGGTGTAAAAATGAGACAATATGCCTCATCTATATAAGTGCATTTATTTTATCAAGCTATTGGCATTAAGTATGACTGCTAAAGACCACAGTGATTCAGAGAGAATCTTCCAAAAGAAAGATTTTTGCCTTGAAAAACAAACATGTGCAAACTACCAAAAACAATAGGGGCAGGAGGAGAGATTTCCCTGCTTCACAGACAGAGATTTTGTCAATTAAGTAGGTGATGACAAAAAGTGGCATTTGAGCCATATAAGTAAAGGTGAATGATCAGAAGACATCTTGGATATGAACGTGCTAAACTAAACCTGGGATGGAAGTTTAAAATATTCCTGGAGATAGGAACATTCCAAAGAATATTTCTGGCTCTTCCAAGCAAAACTTAATTGGAGGAGCAGTCTATTGAGAAAAGGAGGGCAGGACTCCAAACAGATATGCATTAAGAAAAACTGCAACAGATCTTTTGAAAGATTGATCAGAGAAGCTCTCTGATTTTAAGATTTAAGAGTTCCACAGTGATTAGTGCTGTCACTGGAAGAGGGAGGTACTGCATGCACCTGTCTCCTGTTTCACTTATGCACTCGCTACAGAACCAAAGCATTCAAGCGAAGAGATTTAGCAATTCTTTTATGTTTCTTTAACAGTGTCACACTTTTAGCTGTGTTGTTGGTATTGAATAACATGAAAAAGTGCTTTCTTTCAAATTTCAGGAGTCTAATTTCAAACTTCAAAGGTTTTGTTCAAAGCTAGTATTCCTTACCAGAAGAGCATCTTGATAATTGTCCTCTGCCTTAACTCTACAAATTAGCAAGGAAGTACAGAGAAAGGATGAGCAATCATCAAGCTAGTCATTGAGCCTAACCTTCTGCTTAATGTGTAGTCAATGCTGAATTGAGATCAATTGCTTAGGTCTTTGCCAAGTTAGGTCATGAAGCCTCCAAAGATGGTTTCCACAGGGTCTCCAGGCAACGCATTCCAATGGTTAATTGAAATAAAATGCAGCAAAAGTAAAAAAATCTGTTACTCCAGTTAAAACACATGGTATTTAGTATATTTTAGGGACAAATGTGACATTCCAACTGGCATGTAACTCCAGAGTCATCGCCTGTGCCTTATTCTTTATCTTTTCTTTCGATTTCCACACTGTGTTAATAACTCACGTTAGAGGTTCAGAGAATTCTCACTTGCTCTTTTGAGATTCTTCAGCATACACTGGATGGACAAGTGAGTTTGTAAATTTTAGCCATGATGTTTCTTACTTTTTTGCTACAGCATCATATTGAAGTTATACTTCCCTGTGTTGATTCAGATGCTGCATAGAAGCATTTATCAAAGAGTTCTGAAAAGTTTTCAGTGAATGTATGTGACTCATGTTGTCACTTGTTCTTAAAACATACTTAAAATTCTTAGCTTTTTAAACTGTTTCCCCAAGTAATTATGTGCATTTTAAGACCCACAAATTTTTTACAGATCCATGAATTTTTATAATCCATTTTCATTAAATAATTTTTCATCTTAATTATTTTGATCAAGTATATCAGCACCAATTGTCTCTTAAAACATATATATACACACAACAGAGATTTTTTGTATATTTAAAAGCATATATATTTATATATATAAAATATATGTATATACAAACATGAAAAATGAACATATTACAATCTTATCTAGTACCTTAACATCAAATTCCTACAGAACTCCATTCCGGTCAAATCACTTGATCTCAAGTAATTTTATTATGAAGAGGAAGTCTTTCACAATAACAGATGAAGTGAGTATTGTTCAACAACTTCATCATGTAGAACAGTGAGGAAATAAAGAATAAAGAAAAATAGCTATAACATGGCAGAGTCATTTGGTACAGTGACACAAAATGTGTACAAACAAGAAAAGAAAGAAAAAGTATAAGAGAGGAATGATAGATAAGCAAAAATAAAAAATATAGATCATTTTAAAGAACCTTATAGAAAAATTGTTTTCTGGATCAGAAATTTTATTGTCTTTTAAGGAGAATTTTGAGATCTGCATAGGGAAGTCCTGACTGTAAGTATAATTTTAAATACAGAGGAATTTTGTCAGGTTTTTGGCAACTTCTTTTTTAATCCTAGTAATATCTTAATTTATATAAAACAGTGAGATGTGATAATCTTATTTCAAGTAAAAAAAAGCAAATGTTAAGTTCATTTGCCAGTTAGCACTCAAACTGCTCCTGCTAAATTTTGGGAGACCCAAGTTAATACCTGTTCTCATACCTTCAATATTTGCTAATCTCATAGTTTATTTAGCCTAACTAAAGGTCAGCTGATCTAACTCATTGTTTTGTGATATAAGATATGTAAAATTCATGTATTATAGCAGACTATTAAAACAGAATTAAATGGTCAGTCTATATATATGTAAATGTGTACACATTACCATCATTTACATCAAGTACATGGATCAAAATCCTAATCAATTTGGACTAAGCAATTGCAAATTTTATTTCAGTAGTTAGCTTTTTGATGTCTGCCAAAAAGTTAACTACTAAAATGGCCTTGTTGAATGCAAGACTTGCTGTAAGACATTATTCATTTCATACCTAGTATACCATGTTACAATACCATTCTAAAAATAATTGCCCACAGTAACTTATGTAGAATAGTGTAGTCAGAATTATAATATACAAAATGGATAAATTCTTAAGGAGTAGACTTTCTTTATACATTAGCATTTCTCAGAGGACTACGGTACTTACTGTTTTAAAAGTTAGATATTTAATTTTTTTGGTATTTTGATCCTTAATCATATGTGAAGTAATGGTATATTTAAAGCAAATATGCTCTTCCCTCTTTTTGTCATAGCCCAATAGTATGCCAGCTGTAATTACTTACTACGTGTAAGAAAAATTCTGCCACAATTCAGTTATATCAAACATGACATATTACTTTGAATCCACACATATCTCAGTCTTTTAGTTTATATTGGTATGCAGAATCACCAAATATCTGTATATCTGATTTTACTTGTGTCTTTTCAAGTTTGGCAACAAAAGATTTGGCATATGGTAGTTATGGAACTGTGACTACCCTGGCCCATATCTTCAATTTTCTGACTGATTTAAGCCTTCCAATTTCTTAACTACTCTATTAAATAGGAAATTTCTGCTAGAGACAAGAAAAATAGTATTTCCTAATGGGTGCCCCGTGTTTCTTAACTTAAGACTCTCATCCCTCTACCACTTAACACAGGGCTCTTTTCTTTTTCTGTTTATCTTTATTTTTGAGAACATTGAAGAGAAATTGCTCACTTTCATCTCCCTCCACGTTTCTAAATTCCTCTATGAATGGTATGATGGGAGAAATGTCCACATTGCTGCTGTGTATCATCAGCAATACTCATTTACTTGTAAAACCCTGAGATTTGTTTCTCTGCTCAGAAATCTCCTACACCTGGTTGATGCTTTCTTATTCCTTTCAAGGTAGCTAAAGTTGTTTATTTTCTTTAAAACACAACACAATTGGCTTTTCAATTGTTCTTCTATTTGAAATCCTATTGGGTAGGTTAATCAGCTTCAATATCACAGACTTGTGCTTTTCATTTATATTCCTTTTCTGCCTGAGTATTCAAGCTCTCACTCTTGATTTAAAAGTAGGGAATGGGAAAGACAGTCTCAACTCAGTTAAAGCTTGCATGCATACTATTTGGTATGTCAAGACTGCTTTTCATCTTTGGCCAAAACGTCTTCTCAGGTTATGAGATTCACCTGATCTGAAATAATAATTGGTTAAAAGTTATTTCCAAAAGTAAAGAAATTCCTCCTCCCAAGGGTTCTTGCAAGTTGCCTTTTTAAAAATAAAATATATATTACTTAGCATTGGATAATGCTTCAATACCTCTAGATGTTTAGGTATGCACAGTTTGAACAAATAGCCTTTTTAATTGTGCAATGGGTCTATACAGTTCATTTTAGTTTCCATTTCCTGAAATGGTCTGTTGCATTACTTGTTGACAAATCAAAGAAGCCAGTTATTTCAGACACCACTCTGCTACTGTACCAAATTATAGAATTAAAATTAAGTTCTTAGTGATAAATAATAGCAAAGTAAAACCTAATATTTCTTCTCCGTTAATTACTAAAAATTAGTTTTGAATATGTAATATTTCTATTGCAATCTTATAATTCAGGGAATGAAAGATGGAACAGGGAACCTTGTGAGTGGTAACGACCAGCAGTTTATGTTCTATACCTTTGAAAAATTATAAATAATACTTAAGGTTAATTTAGTTTGGAAATGCTAAACAAAAGTATTGTGTGTTTCTGTGCAACATAAGTCAATATTTGATGATGTGAAGAGAAATTTGGGGTGGAGTGGGGAGGGGGTATTCTTATTTTTCACTAAAAAGGGTCAGCCTGTACCTATAGACTGTGATGGACTTGAGATTATATATTATCACTTGTAAAAGAGAATTCAAAGCCACAGTTGCTTATCTCTCAAAATGTCAGCTCGGTTTTCCCCAGGATTCAAAAAAACAACACAGTGTGAAAAATCATTGAGAAAGGAGCCAAGTCAGAAAACAACTTTATGATGTTAACAGTAGCTGGAAAGTACACATCTTGAATATTATGTACAGCTCTGGCTGCTCCATTTCAAAAAGAAAATTCTTTAACTAGAAAGGTGAGGAGATATTATCAGGGATGATGAGGCATTCTGTGCAGGTGAATTATTAAAATTCAATAGACAGACTAAATATCAAGAAATCAGATCTCCTTCCTGAAGAGCCCAGGAGCCATAGAAGTCTACATATTCCAAGGATATGCAGAGAATGAAAAAGAAATCTCAAGCCAGAAAAGAAGGAAGCCCTTTATTTTCTTATACATAGCACGATCATGTTGTGCAATGCACTACTGACGAATACCAAAGAAAATAGAACATGTCACATATTAAAGGACAATCTCTATTGCTGGACAACATGTTAAAACATGATAGTTTAGATGTAGCCTTGAACTTAAAAGGCTTTGAACTTCTGATTCCCAGAAGATGAGTAATATAAAAGGATTATTTTTTCCTTAACTAAACCATAATCATCTTATCCTGTTTACACTCAGAATCATCATACCACATAGGGTGGTCTTATTGTAGACCAATCAAGATATTCTCAAATATTAATGACTGAACTCTTAATTATCTTAATTTGGCAGAATTCCTACTTATTCCATGTGTCCTGAACTTGGACTAGCTCAGAGTAGTTGGAGTAAATGCAGCTTCTTTCCCTACAGAAGAAGCTAAGAATAAGATAACGCTGAAGTTATGAGAAAAGTTGTTTAAAACTCTCCTATCTTTTTTTTTTTTTCCTCTGCTTCTTCTCCTCTTAGGAAATTATAAGTGCAACTTAGAAAAGAAAAACAAAATAAGAAGTAAGATTTTCTTCTTGACGTAGATGGGTCTTTAGTTTCTAAAAGAACATCTTCAGCCTTGATATATCCTGCTGTTAGAAAAGTATAAGGTACTTGCAACTGGCAAATCATTCAGTCATTGCAACAAGCAGCTAATACACATGGAGCAATACAAAATCCTCAGACTGCAAAAATGGCCTAGATAGCCAAAGGAGAGCAATGTTTGCATTGCATTCATACAGAGATGTTAAAATACGAATGGAGGAGACGGATCACACATTCCAAAGTATTGCAAAAAAATAATCAGATAATTATCTGGCAGGGCTCCTTAGAGTGCAAAAGGTGTATTACTTCCCGTGAAAAAAAGAAGTGTAACTCATACAATTGATCACAAACAAAATTCTAATTGGATTTTTTTTTTCCATTTACTTGCATATTGCAAGCAAGAAAAAAAAACCTTTTCAAAAGGTTATTTTCTCTCAAGTAAACATGATATTAGTGGATTTAGTTACTTTGGTGCAACAGAACAGGATAAAACATGATACTATTAACAATGGCTAGTCTAGCATTAAGGTTTTATTAAGTTGCTACAGATTACCATAATACTAGAAGAAGTAGCAAACTGAGAAAATTACCTGCATTCATACACAAATTGAGTGATCATTCATTTGAAAATACTATGCTGACATAAACTTCAGATAGTCTTATGCAGACCAGTGCTTAAGAATTGAAGAACATATGTGTCTAATCTCCAAGTTCTTTTCTATAAACGATCTTGAGATCAAATGACATCTTTGATCATACTTCAACGAAGAATCTAAATAAATCTTTATATGTTTTGATTCTGGAAGAATCTGATGAATTGTGTAAAGCAGAAGTAATCTGTGCCCAGCCTTATCAAATAAGACTTTACTCCTATGATATCTCCAATAACACCAGGAGGTATGGACGGTGTTTAAGGACTGTCTGACAAATGTGATGCTACCTGTATTTATTTAGACATCTCTGGTGCATCTGTAGCATGCAAAAGTACTCATAACTCAAAATCGTAATTCTAGTGGTAAAACTCCTGAGGACACCCATTCATGGATTGATCAGAGCAGTTGTGATGATTATATTCCAAAGACCTGAAACTGTCATAATATATAACAGACAAGTCTTCTTTCCTTTGTTTTTTTTGGTTTTTTCCCCACAAGGATAGAACAGCCTTGCTGCATGACTGGATTAAATTCATCCAAATGATTTAGTTTTTAGATCAGCCTGAAAGGCTTGTCTCTTTAGTAGAGAAGGAAAAATTTATCTGAGGGCTTAATTGTGGAAAGAATGTGCTGCCTTCCCCTCAGCTTTGTCACACTGAAAAGCTGGACTCACACTTTCAGGATACCATGGAAGAAGTCTGAGCTGAGAAGCACCAAACCAGAATCTGACAGTTTCCTCTGGAAACCACAATTAGGGCTAAAAAAGCACATGGAACACTTGAAATATGAAACAGATCTACTTGGGAGATAGTGTTCATCTGAAAAAATAATGAAACTATCCCTGAAGCCCATATTTATGCCATATACACATGTATTAGAAGAAAGGGTATATATGCGCCACTTTTTTGAGAAGAACACTTCCTCAGATTTTTTCTGTAGGAACCATGAGTTTAATAGAAGAGCTGGAAACTGTTACTTCTGTGTGTTGGAGGGGAAGTTGCGCTGAAACAAGATTAAATTACAGAAACCATCAAGTCTCTGTAGCTAAATGAAACTGGACAACACATTTTGTTTGGGTATCACTTAAAAACCCAGAAATGCTTAATACAATTTGTATTCATGATGCCTATATATTTTCAAATGGCTAAACTCTAGGGAACTCAATGTGAAGCACTTCTACATGGAAGGAAATTGACTTGAAGGGTAGTGCAGAAGGTGAAACATTTTAAAAGAATTATTGGTATACATATGATATTTGCATTTCCTATTAACCTTCACTTGCACACGCAGAAAGCCTGCTTCAGAATGGTGAAGGGCTCAGTTCAATTTGCCTGTTTATAAAATTTAATTTAACCAAAAACCTGCAAGAGAGCAGAAGCTGAAACAAAGTCTATTGCTGATTGGTTTAATGTGAGGAACCTGAAATTGATGTTGACATTTTGCCAGCCTGGAGCAATCACTACACTGCATCTCTTAATTGGCTACCCAAGCCTCTCTCCTTTCACACAACAGCATGCTTGCAGCTGCAGGAATCTCCTATTGTAAATACTTACATGGCCAAACCAATTCAGCTAACAAAAGGCTCCCCACGCTGGATAATCCAGTTAGCCTGTTAACTGTGAGCGTCGCAAAAATTCTTGGTAACCTTCTGCATTGTGTCAGAGCATGAAGTACTACATTATTAGCTTAATGTGCATCTTGGAAAATGTATAAGGCATTATGGTACAGTCACACTATTATCTACTAGATTGAGCCAAGTTTATTAACAGTGACAACCATTACAACAACAAAAGGCATGCAAAACCAAATTCAGTTATCAGAACCTCATGGTAGGTTTGCAATCATACTAGCTGGTTTCACTCAGTCTCTCTCCTAGAACCTTCAAAAGTTCAGTAAAAATCTTTTATGTAGAGTGCCTTTGTCTGATGACAGAATCTACAGTCTGTTAGACAAAACTGGTGGCTGCATTAGAAATTTTGTTATGAAATTACTTTTTTCCTAAAACTTAAAAATAAATTCCTTCCTGTCTGCAAATTCATACAAAAATCACAGCCCTTGCTGTATAAACTGTCATGGATTCAAAAATATCTCGCAGGAAATATGAAAAACTTATTAGGTTGGGAACTATACCTAGGTAGAAGTTCAGGTCCAGATTTCTTTCTCTTATTGTCAATATAGTTCTGTGCTTCCTCTCCAATAACACAGAAAAAACGAAAAAGCCAGATATCTCCTTCCAATACAAGTCTTCTTTTCTGGAAAATTAAACTCTAAGTAACTTTGTGATAGCTGCACTAGTAGGAGTCCACAGATACTTAATTGAATCAATGTTTGTTTGAATGTTCACTTACATCAAGTATAAATCATTTGGAGAAAGATTTTTGGTCTAATACTAAAGCACGTTTTGGTTTAGTTTGGTTTTCTTTCCTCCAGAAGCACATGGCTTGATTGTTGCAAATTATTACTTGAAATGTTTTGATTTGTGAAAGTGATGAAGTTTAAAAAGTTATATCAGGCAATGGGATCTAAAGAATTTTAATTGGTCATAGTAACCAAATTTTTTTTGTTCATAATAAGCACTTTTACTACAAAACACTTGATCATTTTAAAATGATCTTAATTAAAAAAATTAGGAAATTAAATTCCTCCATTAAGACCACAAAGGCAAATTGATTTTTCTTTGTTCCTGTCTGTGACTTTTCTTGGCAGCACTTTCTGCTCAAAGCTCTTCAGAAATTTACTTTGCTTTGCAACCTCTTAGAATTAGGATTTGGAGATTTTCACCAGATCTGCTTTGCTACTCAGATATCACAACATTTATTCAATGTGTGAAAGGAAAAAAACGGTTTTTTATTAAAACTATTGCCAGCAAGCAAATCAAAATAGAATTTCAACTAATTAAGCTCTAGCTACATGATAGATCTAGAGAAATAACTCTAAACAGAACTTCCACCTGTAGTCATATACAATAAGATGCTTTTGACTGTGTCTAATGAAAACTTAGTCAATAATCTGAAAGAAAACAGGAACACTAGCAAAACATATAAAGTTTTCAGGCATTGCTGGAGTGGTAGCTAAAAAAGGCAGGTTATTTCTTTTGTCTAAGACACATTCATACATGTATTTAAATGAAAAGGCATCCACCTGAGAACTGTAAATACAGGTTGCGTCTCTATAAGGTGCAACTGTGTTTCAGATATCGACAGGGAAGACATGGTGATTTTGATAAGTAAGATGAGAAGGATGAGACCATACTAAAACAATCTTATTTAGTCTGTAATTAGATTTTGAAATTACTGAAATGCATGTGCCATAGAAAATTGATACAGAATTCTGAGACAACGACGATAGGTCACTAAAAAGAGATGTGTAGAAAGCTTTGTTCTGTGTGTAGGCAATTCACAGTTTGCTAAACCTAGAGACAGCTGCTGAAATAGGAAATTTCCACCAGGAAATTGTAGCATTTCTGAAGAAGTATGGTACACTGAGAAACCATTTTAACTACCTTCAGTATCTCACACATCTCTATTTGGATGTAAACTCTGAACTGAGGTAGGTTACATTTCTAAAACTGTGAGTTTGACTCACCAGATGTCATGGGTTTGAAACAGGAAACCCCTGGCAAGAGATTGCTAACAAACAAGAGTTCATGCTAGTAAAATAGTATTCACCCTTATAATTTTTAATCTAGTAATCCATGAAAGAAGAGTATGAAGCTAGTGATTCAAATTATGTTGTTTAGTTAATAAAGCATAATTTAAGATAAGCACTGCATGGCTATTTGGATTGTTCTCCCACACTTGTTCTTTCTTCGTCAACCTCTTCTGTAGTCTCTCAGGAAAATCTTAGAAAGATATCAACCTACAGGCATGACTGAAAAGAAAGCCTCCAGTGTTTTCAATCCTTTTGACATCTGTGACATCTGTTTCACACCCTTTCATTAAGTAATCTGTGAAAACTATTGACCTAAATGTGACCTATATACACTTGTCTTGGACCACGTTAATGAAACAGAGTTCAATGACTGTCAAGAAAAATTTCTTTTCTTACTATAATCACTTCAGCTAAAGCACCTCATTTAGATTATATGTAGATATACACAATATAATTATATTTGTATATATATGTGTGTATGTGGGGGGGGAATCGAACATAATACCCTCCCCAAGGATTTTGTTGTCTCCTGCTGTAGTCAAGATTTTTTGTCCAAGCCACCATCTCACAGGTAGGTTGGATGAATAAAAATTAACATGTCTAGAAATTAAGTTCTGTAGCTTGGACCTCATTTTTGGAGTTCTTCTATGCAAAGATTGATTTTTGATCAATTAAAATTGCTTTTGATTTCCTAGATTATCCTCTATTTATGACTTAATGTAGTCTGTTCTTTTTTAAAAAAGAAATGTCACCATTTTATCTAGGTGATGTAGAATGGGAGATAAAACAGAGATAAAACATCTTTGAGAGGTCAAAAATGGAAGAGGAAGGAAATCAGATAAGCAAATGCAGTTGATGAGGAAGGAAAATCATTACTATGATTTCTCATTCCGGAAGATATACATACAATATTATCAGATATGAATGACTACTGCATGAAGTTTTGAAGTTACATGCATTTGGAGTGGGTTGCTGTTCTTAAAAGAGAAACTCTTTTGAAAATTATAATTTCCTTTTGAAAACTATAAGTTCAATGTACCTAATGGTTTGTTCCTCCTCCACGCCAAAGTTTTAACCTTAGGACTTTCATTTTTGTAGTTAAACTAAGTAAAGTATAGCTCACGAGAGAGATTCATACACCTTGACATTTTATTACATTATATTCACAATTTCAAAACTAGATCAACTCTTCTCAAGCCAAAAGGCATGTAGGACCAATTTTTCTGAAAATATTTGGGATATTAAAATATTCACTATTCCCTTGCATTCCTTTGAAAATAGTTTGAATACTGAAAAACAATAATCCTCACACATTCTGATTATTATGAATAGTCTGTCTAAACTGAAGTATCTTTTCCTTTATATGTGAGATTTTTGGTGTTTTAGACTAAACATTCCTTACCAGGCTTCTGAGTGCCCATATTCAAAAGCAAAAGGTCAGCTTTTAATCCTCACAAATACCTCTCTGGTGAGTATACTGTGGTAGGGACTATCCCATGATTATTCTGATAAATCTATATTAAAAACATTCCAGTAGACTGAAACTTTTAATTGCAAACACAGGAGAAAATAAAATAATCTTTGGACAGCAGACACCAAGTGAATTTCATTGCTGTTTTTCATGGTGAGGTAATATGATAAGTCCATCAATATTTCATGACCACTGAAGAATTCTCAGGTATATTGTCAGAAGCAGCATCTTTTCTAAAGTAGAAATGCTATTTTTTAAAAAGCGTTAGTATTGCTTAGCTCAGTTGGATGCATTAACAGCCAAATACATCTCCTTGATATTTTTTTTAAAGTCATAATAACAAACCCTGATAATAAATAATAACAAGCCCTGACAATAAATAATAACAAAGAACAATAATAACAGTGCAAAATAATGTTCAGTGAACGCTTACCTTTCACATTAAAGCTTTGTGTTCACCAGTGCTATTGAGAAATCTATAAAAATTTTAATGAGTTGGACATAGTGGAGAAGAGCAATATCCATATCAAGGGCTGAGATTCAATTCTACTACAATTTCAGTTTCTCAATGCAAGCCACCCAAACGTGATGACTTCACAAATTTGACCTGGAACTATTGTAAACAAATGAGTTCTTTGTGAAACAGGCGATTCTCATAAACTCAAAAAAGCCTCCCTGTTTCTTCTAAGATACTTTCAGTCAAAAGCCTCTGTTCTTTTAGAATATACTATACTAATTTGCCTGAATATTGGAAAGTGTATCTTTAATTTTAAATGTAACTGAAAGTTTAAATTATGTTCTTTTGATCTCAAATTTGTTTGGAAGTTGTTCTTCAAAGTGTAATCACAGAGGAAATAGATAGAGATGTCAACACAGCATATCAAATTGATAGTTTTCTATACGTACTCTGCTTCTGCAATTCTTGATTCTTTGCAAGAATAGAGGCTTCACGGTAAACTTTGTTGAAGATGTATAACTCCTGAATTTGCTATTTAAGGCCATGGTAGGAAAAAAAAAAAAAAAAGGCTGAATAGAGATTGCCATTTCATTTAATAAACTGACAGAACATTTAGCAAATTACATGACCTATGTGAAACTTTTGTTTGAATTACATGGCACGATAATTTGCCTGTGTCAGTCTATTGACTGGCATTTCTTTATGAAAATGACAAGTCGAAGTTCACAGTTTTATCTTCAGCTGAAAGTACGAAACCATTTTCTCATCTTTATAGTTGCAAAAGACATTCTGAACAATTATCACTCAGGAATAACCAGAGAATGATGTCTGTCAGTTTTAACCTCAGATAATAAACCCTAGTTTATAAACCCTATTAAAATGCTCTCTTCCCATTTGATAACTCAGTAATTCTTCGATATGCAATATTAGCTTAGCTTAGATTCAAATGTGTTTCAAACCTAAAATTCCCTTCACACAAGGTAAAATTTTGATTCTGTACCATCTTCTTCACCTTTTAGCTAAGAATAAGGTTTTATGAAAAAGCTGGTGTTGCTGACCAACTGGATAGGACATAAGAGGCCCCGATGGTCATGTGACTCTGCACTGAACCCATTTAAAGACACAGGGCATCAAAAGCTAATATTATAGTAAAGAATCAATATTTCTTGAATGTTTGATGACCTAAATCACTTCAGAATCAAACCTCTTCCTGTGCCAGCAGGTGGAAAGAAATAGGAAAGATTATCTGAGAATGCAGAGAAGCGGCAGAGGGATTGAATCACTGGGCAATTATGTGCTTTTGGATCAGCTCAGCTCTGTGGCAAATCACAATATGCTGAAAGGTCCTGGATAGAAAATTACTATCCTTCCTATGGGAATTAAAGAGAGCCAGGCTTCTACAGAATGATTCAGTTCTCAAGCAGTCTCAGCCACCAATGAGCTTGTCTCTCTCCTTACAGAGCAAGACTACCACATAAAGCTCCTGAGTTTAGTGACTAAGGTTAGGTGGAAGGAATTGAAACCTGCCCTCTGCTTTTGACTTTCAAAATGTTTTACTATCTATGTTCTCTTTTTCCTCCAGTATTTGTTTAGCCTGAAGAAATTAGGGTTATTTTGAGATAGGTTCACTGTTAAATGAAAGCGATTCTCCATCTCTTCACCTGAGAGAAAAAGATGAAAAATGTAGTGCTCCTTCAAAATTGTTATTGAAGTTAATCTTCATGACTGCAGAAAATCTCATGCTTACTGTAGTGCTGTAACCTCTTTCGTTTAACAAACAGTACAACGTAAATGAAGGGCTTCAAGTTCAGGACTTAATTATTGCACCTTGTTCAGCAATTAAAAGGGAATTGCAAAAGAGATACTGTGGTATATGTCACAATTAAGCATGCATTTTACAATAGTGTTTTTGCTCCTTTTTTTAAATAATGATTCTGATTAAAGCAACAATGGAAAGTGAAAACTGTCTTTAAATAGAGGTGCCTAACCTTCAGCACAGGACTTGTAGATTCTTAAGTCAAATCAAATCTTTATGCAACTAGAAAATTAATTATAGCAGTATGTTTTCATGGATATGAAATTTAGAACTGGTGCTGTGGTGCATAATAAGACAATCTTAAGACTCTAGCTCATACACAGGCATCTATTTTATCACAGATGGAAAAAATGCCTGTGGAGACAAGTGTGTTGACAATCATATTCTGCTCTAAAAACTTTGAAATTAAAGCCACCAACAAGTAACTTTAATGGCTCTGTGATCATCCTCGAAAATACAAAGTGAATGCATAATGGCAAAATTACACTCCTTTTCACACTGGAAGGTAATTTCATATATGTGCACTAAAGGTATTTGTTGGAATGCAATTCTTTTAAACTGTTTCAAGAAGGAGTGGTTATATTTCATCACCACCATGGTTCCAGTTTGAGATTGTTAATCCGATATCACAATGCTGCCACTAAGACCTGCAGCAAACTTCCTCTAGATATGCTCAGGAAGAGTCTTGGGTTTTTTTCCATACTTAAAACTCTGTCAGAGAACAAGACTCAAGACAAATTTCAGATTTTTTCAAAACTTCCTTAAGGAATTCACCTCTGTATCTTATTTTTTCATATAAAAATGCATATTAATTATCATTTTGTAGGATCACTATGGTGTCATACTGCCGGTGAAGACAGTATATTAATTACAATTCAGTGTAGCCCTCTTATCAGTAATATCCAACCTCACAATAATTTGATTCCATAAGGGGTACACCACACCATACCTCAGAGGCAGTAGTATCAGTAATACAAGACAGTGTGATACTGACCATCCATTTTGTAGAGGTTTAGGGTGATACATGTTCTGTGCAGACATGAACGTCCCCAGAGCACTGAAATGCAGCTTATGGAGGAAATGAATGTGAACAGTATTGTTAAAGTAAGCTATGTCCAACTTATGCAGGTTCACAACACCACTAAATGCTCAATATTTAGAGGAGAAAGTAACGAATACCCTGCCTAACTTGAAAATACTATTAATATTCATAACAGAAAACAATGATGCATAAAACTAAACATTAATCAGCAC
This sequence comes from Empidonax traillii, assembly GCF_003031625.1. Taxonomy (NCBI): domain Eukaryota; kingdom Metazoa; phylum Chordata; class Aves; order Passeriformes; family Tyrannidae; genus Empidonax; species Empidonax traillii. The sequence continues at coordinate 29,351 of NW_020955797.1, forward strand.
CACACACCTTTTTAGTGGCAAATGAACTGCATGGAAAAAGTAAACCATCCCGTGAATTGAAAACAAAGCTTCATTTTATCTTGTTCATTTTCAGACCCACTAATGATCCTTAAAATCCTAGGCAACTAATGGTGTGAAACAATTTAAGTGCTAATCAGATGCCAGTTAAAGGAAAAGCTTACTGACAACCTGTGGTGGGGATATCTATTCTGTGTTCATTTGTGGTCAAATTCCACCATGACACTGAAATATTGTAATTGAAAAATTAGAAAAAACCCTCCTGTGCAACCTTAAAGCATAATTTACACTGTTTTGAGGGCTTTGTGCTAGATCAAGCAAATGGGAAAAAAAATAAAAAAGTAATTAAAAAAAGAGGAAAAAATCCAAGGAAACCTAAGAAGGCATAGGAAGAATTTGGAAACTTGGATGTGTCCCTATAGAATTTACAATAGGACTATAAAGATCATTTAACTGTAAAGTAGATTTCAAGCTGGGTAATGTCAGCCTCGGTTGTGGATGTAGATTTTCAAATACCAATTAACCACAATAATATAGTTTATGCAAGCTTAGCAGTTTGCCAAACTTCTGATCAAATCCTCCTGTATCAAGTACCAGTGATATGCCTATGGGCTCAACAGGAAGCTTCTGTCTATGTGACTGTTACTGCTTTGCCATTGTCAATGGTTTTGTATTTCAGAGCAGGTGAATGTATCCGGAAATACCTCAAAATTCTACAGTTTATAAAAAAATAATTATGTTTATTTAATTCCAGAAAATACTGCTAGTGACAATCACAATACTTAATTTTAACCACAATGACCTTCCTCAAATATTTATGTAGTTTTTCAAAAATTTTAAACTTGATAAGCATTATAATTGTGTATTAGACACTTTTTACACTTTTTTCAAGGGTGTGAATGGCAGCTACCCTTCCAGACTGACCTGTTGAATGAAGATATTCTTGAAGTGGATTTCACTACAAAATGATAATTTCAACTTCCTAATAAATACCTTTCTTTGAATCACAACCTTAAAGTATTTATCTGTCTCAGAAGTTTTTTGCAACCTGACCTGAGGAACTGCTTGCAAAGATGAGTAAAGACAAGGTGAAACTCCTCTAAGTGTCTGTCAGACAAAATGAACACAAGAAACCACCCAAAAATGGCTCTACTCAATTTTTCCCAGATGAAGTTCTTTCTAGCTATTTTCTATGGAAATAAGTGCCCCTACATATTTCTTCCTTCAGTCCTTGATTCAGAACACTAACTGCTGAGAAAGGCAAGCATACATATTTCTTCGACTGCTTTTGTTTCAGGTTTTGATTCTACTGGAGGATAAAGGTTCTTTATTAGTTTTATTTTCATTATTGTTACTCTGGAGTCACTATTGGAAATGCCCTTCAATCTGCCCATATACTCATACCACTAACTTCATTTCTGTTCTGCTTCAAAGGTACACAGGAGAAAGAGAACTGAAGAATTGTCCTCAACAACAGTATAAGTAGTAGACTTCAGATCATAGAGTAAAAAAAAAACCAAAAGCAAACATCAAAATAATAAGAAAAAATCAATTGGGCCTCGCACAGTTCCTTATTACTCACCTTTTATTCTCAAACCAAACCAAATCCGAGACTTAAACACACTTTAGAAAAAATGCTCTGACATCCACTGCCAAATTTCAGATTGCAAAGTATGATCAGGGGACTGACTAAAACTTTTGAATGCTCTCTGAGTGTCCTTGGAGAAAGTTTGGAATTCCTGTTGGTACATCAAGCCAAAGTGTTGGTTGCACATGGTAGCAAATAGAAGACAGCAAAGCTGTGAATGTCACGGCATGTAATACCAATCGTACCCCAGCATGGCCAGGCACTAAGGGCAGTCTAGTTTGAAATGACATAGGTTCTGATAACCATGAAAGAGAAAAGAACAAAGAAGCCTAATTCTTCAGCTACCCTTCAGAGCAGCAGATAATAAAAAGTAACTTCTCTACAAAGTATTCAAAATGTTGTTTCTGTGGCAAACACTTAGATGTGACAGTAATTCAAGGTGCCAGTGGAGGACAAGTGAAAAGTGAACTTTAACTCTGATTTAGAGAGGCATCTTCCCTGTGGTGACTCTATTGTGTTGATTTGTTTTGTAAAGCAGAACAGACCACAGCCCTTGGATTACTAACAAAGAATATTTCCAGACATTTAGGAAAGTAAATTAAGTACAAATTTAGTGGATGGATGGAACTAAAAAGAACTGCGTCCACTCGCCCACCATTAATATATCTGATATGAAGTGTGATAATTGACTGGAGAGCTATGTAACTTTTCCCTAACCAATGGCTATCTTATCATTAGTTATTTAAGAGTATAAATTAGAACAAACTAGTGCTGGCTAAATGAAGGGAGAATATAATAGAAAGATTTATTGAAAGATTTCAATAAATAATGACTGTTTATATGTTCAATTTGAAGCTGAAGCACTAAAGAATCATCACCTAGAAGGCAAATTTCCCATTCAAGTAGAAAAAAAAATTATTTCTGTTATTGCATCTAAGATATAACTAATTTCTTGAGCTTTATTAAATAGCAAAACACAGGATCTGAAGATAGAACACTTTATCATTTTCTTTGACACGATTCCTGATGCATGCAAAAAACCCCTGTACCAAATGATTTATTTCATAAGCTTTTTTCAGGATTTATTTTTTTAATAAATAGCATGATTTTCTGAAAAGTTAGTATTTGTTTACAAATAAAGTGGGTAATTCATACTGAGATAAATTTTACCTGTTAAAATAATTTTGATGGCTATGTTATTTAAAACATAAACATAGGATTATAGAATCACTTAGGTTGGAGAAGACCTCCAAGATCATCAAGTCCAAACTTTGACTGACCATCACCTTGTCAACTAGACCATAGCACTAAGTGGTCTTACAACTATCCAGTTGTTTCTTGAACACCTCCAGAGATGGTGACTCCACCTTTCTGGGCAGTCTATTCCAATACTTGACAAATCTTTCAGTGGAGAAATTCTTCCTGGTGCAGTTGAGGTGCAGTCTTCCTGTCCTGTTACTAGCTGTCTGGGACAGGAGGCTGATTCCCACCTCACTACAGCTGCCGTTCAGGTAGTTGTAGAGAGTGATAAAGTCACCCCTGAGCCTCCTTTTCTTCAGGCAAAACAACTCCAGCTCCCTCAGTTGCTCCTCATAGGATTTTTTCTCGAGACACTTCAACAGCTCTGTTACCCTTCTCTAAACATGCTCCAGCACCTCATTGTCTGTCTTGTAGTGAGGGGCCCAGAACAGGACACAGGAATTGAAGTGCAACCTCACCAGCGCAAAGAACAGGGGGACAATCACTGCCCAGGTCCTGCTATGGGTCCTTTCTGAAAGGTTTTTGCTTTGCCATATGTGTTTTTATATAGAACTACATTTTTGGTCAAATAATAAATGTGAAATTACTTCCAATGATTTGTCATAAAAGGGAATATATTGGGTAATAAATCTAGCATTCTCTGTATAGATCAATCTTTTAGTACCGTGTATGATGTATAAGAATAATAGTCACCAAAAATGTCTCTTATTCAACCTTTCTGATAAATTTCCATGTGCTAGTAGGAGATACCTAGCATTAAAGACAACACATGTTAATACCCAGAGCACCTTAAAGTTCTTGCATGAGCATATCAAGGCAAAAATACTAGTGTGACAATACCTCAACTTTTCCAAATATTCAGAAGTGTTCTCTGATTACAAGTCCCTTTTTGAAAGATATAGAAAAATAGTGTACAACTTTTATTATGCAGACCAAGTAATGAATTGTAGATAGTCTGTTTTGTTTTATCATGTGATAAATTACCTATGCAATAGAAAATAAGCAATTTCATTTTACTGTTGATATTATGAAGATAGAATGATTTTTAATATTAGTCCTGATAATTACAAACAAGGACACAGTGTCAAAGTTCAAAACATTTGGGTTTACTACAATTTCATATACATTAATACTTTTCCAAATAATCATAATGAAATTTCATTGCCTTGAAAAGTCAGTATATAGTTCACCTCTCAGTTATTACATAATGAGAAACTATAGAAATATTTTGATATTTCAGTATCTTTGGGCAAAGGTGGCTATGATCTGGAACAAATAGAAAATACATCCTAAAATTTCTCTCCACAAAGCTGAGTTGTCTTAGGCAAATTTTATATCTTATTCAATACCATAGATATTGTCTGTCATAACTATATGGGTTAAAACATTATCCTCAGAAAATAAGGTTTGGGAATAGAAGGTAGTCTTATCTGCAGACTTTTTAATAATCTATCAGTGTTCTCAAAAATATATTTCACAATTTCTAATAGTCCAAAGGTGAGGCAACTTCTATATAGATTTAGTAAATTCAAAGATTCATTAAGTTCTTTATATTCATTACACAAAAGTGACCTATAGACTTTTGTGATCATACATACAGGAGTTTGCCTCTAAAAAAGGTGATTCTGGAAGATGAAATATCTTTCCATGAGACAAAAGTCCAGAATTAGCAATCCAGAAAATCATGGGAGGAAGAAGTACCTGTGATATTTCATTCATTTGTTCTTCTCTCACTCTATCCAGATGCTGAGCAACACATACTGTCTGAAACAGAATGTTGGTTAATTTCCCTTTTGGGTTGGGTGAATCTTTAACTTTCCTAAACCGTCTTAATCTGAAAGGAATTGAGTTTCCCTGTTCATTTTTACTGCATAGTTCTGAAGAACTTTTCTTATAATCATATAGGTTTCTCCAGTCCTGTCAGTCACGGGTCTTCTTGTATTTAAAGAAATTTTCATCATATTTCAGCCTTTCTCGAAGTTTTGAAATCATTCTAGAAAGTGCATACTTGATAAAACATTTAAAATCCTTTACATTCACATTTTACTGAACATGCAGTCAAAGTACCGTCGGAATAAAATGTACTAGTCCCCGTATGTGGCAAGCATTTGCTACTTAGATTTTACATTCTCTATATATTTTGTTCTTTGTTGAGCATTTCATTACCAGGATGCTGGTGTTAAAAGTGAAACCTGGAGCATTATGATATTTCAGCAAGGAAAGTCTGACGTATGAACTCACAGTATTGATTTTTATTTTAGGTATGAAAATCAGTATGGATCTGAACAACTGGAAAATAAAATTAACAAACAAACAAACAACACCAGCTGAGGTTCCTTTGTTTAGCTTCTCTTTAATTTAAATAGTTTTAGTGTCTAAAACTACATTGGTATTGTGCTCATGAATATATGACCTTCATCTTTTTTTGAAATAGTCCTAATCCACTTTACAAAATCTGTCTAATGCAGAATAACAATTTATACAAGACTCTCAGCATGAAAATCTATTATTAGATATATGTTTCAATCTACCCATCTTAAAAAAAAAAAAAAAAAAAGTAGTTTTGAGTATCTCATCAGTTCCTGAGTCTATCTACTACTTTTTATTCTTTTTATTCACTTTACTTTGGTTTTTTTCTACACTAAGAAGAAAATTAATTCTATCTCAGCTGAAACCAGAACACCTACACAGAAAACAGAATAAACACAACTGTATAAAGACATTATTACAGTGACTATAAAAGTTTTAAAATACTGTAAAATGTTTAAAATATTATCCTGAAAGTCAAATTATGGTCTAGACTTGAAAACTGCTCTATTATTTGCAATACTTTTTTGTATTATTTATAAACCAGGAAGGACCTCCATGTTGCTCACTGGTTATATTGATGACAGAAAATATGGAAAATGGCAATAAGTATCATCTACCTCTCAATCTTCTGCCTAACAGAGTACCCCATTCACTTGTTTGGCACATTAAAAATGTGTAATCCCTCTGCTGACTTATGATACCTGAGATCAGCTCATTTTAAAGGGCCTAGCTGTATGCTGAACATTAGCTGAATAATTTTTAACTGGTCATTGTGGAAGATTTTCTAGAGACCTTGGACAAAGATTCTCTATCCTCCCTGCTCATCTAGCCTCATTTGAAAGACAGGGTCTCCAAAATAGAGATTTTTAACACCATAGGACAGCATCAGCTGTGATATTAGCATTTCCCTGGCCAATCCAAACCCCCTAGTTTGGTACCAAGCCCCACTCTCTTGAAGTTTTGAGTGTGTATCAAAACTCCTATAGATTACAGGGACTATGATAAAAAATTGTGTTATCTGAGAGCAAACATACTATCAGACAAGCAAGATTCATGAAAGAGAAAACTATCAGTGCTTAATAAGCATACTTATGCAGTCTCTGCCCATAAAATCCATACAAATTGGATTTTGAGATGCTGGAAGAATTTACTGATGGATTTATCACTGTGTATTAGCCCTTTCGCCTATACACTACTTCAATATCACCAGTTCGTGCTAGCAGTGAAAGAATTATTGCCTAGGTAGGCCTTCAGTATCTCACAGTGAAACCATTGCCAGAAGAAGGTGAAAGCTGTGAAGACTTTAAATTTGTTTGTAATGATCCTATAGGACTTATATCCCTGAATATCCTAGGGGTAGCAGGAAGGAAGCTAGTGGTAAATGGAACAAGTCACAGTGTGAAGCATTTCAGCACTGTCTTTACCAACTAGCTTATTATCTCTTAAAGGTTTGAAAAATACAAAGGTTGTAAAAGATATCACTACTTAAAGTGAAATTCTCATTGCAAGTCATTCTAGAAAGACATTTTCCTTGAGTGACTTCATGTAACTGACTGTGCCTGAAGAAGCACTGTGCAGGATAAAAGTAGTAGAAATGGGGCACTACACTGTGCTTTCAGCTTTCTAATTTGGAGAAAAATAGAACCCCCCACCTACATGATACATTTCAGTTGGTCAGCATATCAGCATGACCTGTTTGTAACATACTCCTTATATAACCATTATGCAGTCACATTTGTCAGAAGGTGAAATCATACACAATGCTGCAGTAAAAGTACGTTCTACTTTATCTGTCTTTCAAGAACTGAGATTTACATTTTATAGCATGTTAATTCTGGCTATAATATTCAGTTTAGCTTCAAGGAAATTAATCTAAAAAACAACCATAAACACGCAGCAAACAGACTATGTCAGTGGTACAAAGGCTTCATGTGGGAGTCTATCACATATACCTGAACAAGGTTGAGGGTTGGAGGTCATGAAAGCTATTAAAAGCTGCAAAATTTTTCTTGGAGGTTGAAGTACTATGGACTGACAATAAATACTTTTACCTTCTTGCGAGATTGAAGCAAGACAATTTACAATAGAAGGCGGCGATTGACACACTCTGCAACATCTCCACTGAAGATCTCCTAATGGGTCATGATTGCCAAATTGTGCCATTCACACTACAAGAAACAGTTCTGATTAGCTTCATGTCTGTATGTTCTTTCATTTTTTTGGTGGCTTCAGCAAACTTATTAAGCAAGAGGAAAATTATTTTCCTTGACAACTTTCTTAAGTTTCTTGACGACATCCAGGAGGGAGATAAAATCCTTCACACTTTGGTTATTTCTTATGAAAACTTGAAACACAAATACCAAATCACAAATAGAAAAACTGAATGATAAAATATCACAGAGTATTCATTTTAGCTATACTTACTATTTGTAGAACACAGTGTGTGTTCTTAACTAAACTATAGTAAAATTAGGATAACCATCTCATGAGGATATTGAATCACAAAGGTATACACATCATTAAATCAATAAGGGAATGAAGTATCAAGAACATGAAAGAGAAATAATGTTGTGAACATGTGCAAAGGCAAGTCAATACTATAAAAATGATCTAATATTCAGGAAGGATTGCAGTGAATGACTAGGGATTTCTAGAAAGCCTCTCCCTGACTTTTCTCCAGAAAGGAAAGTAATTCTGCTATGTGAAGGTTTGCTTAGTGGAAGTTTACCTGTGTTATCAGAGCCTGGATACAAAGTGTTGAGTCTTCTTGCTATTTATTTTGAAAAATACACAGCAAATGCATACCAAACAGAACTAAGTTCATTGAAAGCAGATGAGAGATGTTTTCAAAAGTAATACACTCTTTTCATAGCATGTAACATGATTCTTCATGTCCAGGTATGAGAATATTTCCACATAAATAGGAAATAAACTGCAATAACCTAAGACTGTAAGGAAGCATTCTGTTCTTGGCTATTCAAGAATGGCTTTGAATACTGTAATGTTACTTGTTCCTCGGCTGACTTCTCATGAGCCAGTCTCTTTAAATTACTGTAACCGCAGGACTGCCAATTTTTACATGGAAAGAGTCTGTACTCCTATCGTAGTATAACTTAGGTTGTGAAGTCAGGTATGGATTTTGAGCATAATTATAAGTCCAATTAAAGGATTTTATATTTTTTTTAAGTATTATTAGTAACTTTTAAACCAAATTTGGTAATTCATGATTACAGAAATATAAAAGGAATTGAAAACAAGAAGTAAAAAAAAGCCTCAAAATTCAAGAATCTGCCTGAACAGGATTGTGGTGCTGCTCTTTTATCCATCAGAGAATAGAGATTTTACCAGTTCATATTAAGTGTGCCAATGTGAACAAAGAGCAATATATTTAGTTACTGGAATTGGAACTAATTATGACATAGTTAAGAGTACAGACTTACAATATTAAGAGTAAACTGAAGCATAGCAAATGCTGTCAAGGAACTTAATTTTTTCTGTATTTATTGCAACAAAAGTTTGAGATAAAAATTTGATTTATCATTTAACACTTGGTATTTGCCTAAGGTTTATCGAATTTTTCAGGTATAAAGATCTTACATTAGAACACCTATGATCCTTAAGTAGAAATATGAAATTATAAAACTGCTTGCAGACATAAATTGTCTCAGGCAGATTCCCTGGATCCTTAACTCAATTTGGATATTTTATCAAAATGTATTTATAGTTTAGGCCACTACTATGTTCTTTAATTCTGTTGCTGCTTCACAAATGTGTTTTAACTACCATTTACATCCTGATATGTGCTTCTAAGAATCCTGTTTTTCATTGGCAAAGTCAATACATTCATTCTAAGAGAACAACCCCAGGAGAGCTGAAAATCAAACCTCTAACCCCCTCACTTCAGTGATGGACCCAAACTGGTAGGCTCTTGCCACTTAACTGGTTTTCACAACAGATAAGGACGAGAGTAGAGAAATGTCATCCCCATACCTGACATGATAGCAGCAGTCAGAGCACTTCATTTTGGCTTTGATGTTTTACTTTCAACATCCTTAAAATCCTGTTTTGTATCAGTTTACCTCCAGATCTTAAATTTGATAAAAAAATATCAGATTTATTGAAAGTAAGAATTTCTCATATCTAACAGAATAAGAAACTTGTGGATGCTTACCACATCAGGTTTTATGTGAAATAAAACTAAAGTCCCTTTAGGTCTTTCCTTCTCTATCCTCTTTTTTTTTTAATTTATCCCATTGCAAAATAGCTTAGAGCTATCTTCTGTCCACAAAGAAATGATCTCTCACTTTAATTTTTTTACAGGGTTTCAAAACAGTGATACATAATTTATAGGTCTCACAAATATCAACTGAAAACCAGTTTATTATAAGGCTTCTTTATCTATTAGTCAAATCTAGTTTACGTTGTCAAGCTGTTAAAATTAGCTTTGATTTTTATTAATTCAGGGAGATTAAAACCCCTTCGGCAAAACTCTAAAATAAGATTCCCGAAAGCTATTTGGATTTATCTAGTTGTTAAGGAAAGAAATGTTAAATTATTAATGGCTTAAAAACAACTAACTAGAATACCCTTTATATTCTGATATGGTGGAGGGAGAAGAAATACATTATTGTAAACTTGTATTTTCCTGTTTTTGGCAAAGGACTCTCTCTTATATTTTCCAAATTAAAGACTGCTGATACTAATTAGGATATTGACTTTCTTGACAAATGCATAGGAGCTATTTGATAACAGAAAGGGAACATTTGGGAATGTTAGAGAGCTTTGGTTTTTTGTCAGCCAAGACTTTGATTATTTGGTTCCTCTAACACTAGTCTAATCTTTACTTAGTGTATTTATCTAGTACATAAGAGGACTGAAGAACCTTCTCTGCCTGAGATATTTATACCTTTCTCATTTAAACTAGAACTGGTAGTACACAAACATAATGTGTATGAATATAAAAAAAATACATAATAAAGTAAATTGTCCTTACAAAAATATTCCCTCCAAGGGGTTTTAAAATTAAGCAAGCATTAAAAAAAAAAGCAAGCATCTAATTATTTATCAATATCCTACATATAACATTTACATAAGGGATAGGTTTTCTCAAAAATACGTCACTTTTCAATGTATTCTTGTTATACTTATTCTGATTTGCCCTTTCTTTGCTTGTATTTTACAGGAGCTATTTCAAAACTATTTGCATAAACAGTGGGGTACTTTTATGAGTTTAGCATACTAGAGTCTATGTACATATTATATATTTTATGTACTTTATATATATTATGTAAATATAAAATATTTATTGCATTATACTACGTCAGAAGAAAGAATACTACGTTTGTTTTTTATTACTGAAATAGAAAAAGTAAAATAAATCTTCTTTTTATTCTCCACCTCTTTTTTTGAAAATGAGATAAAAGGTGTAAAGGAATGTAATATATTTCTCCCTAAATTCAAATGAAACTATCTGTCAGGTATGACATGCCCTCATTCTTATTCAGCTCAAAGAATAAATATATCAGATGTAAAAATATCATGTTCATCCATCAACTTGTGCTGGGCAGGTGTTTCTCAAATAGAAGTCCCTATATTAGACATGCTGAAATAGAATATTTCCAGATAGACTGGAAAGAGCACTTAGAAAAACAATTATCTATGTATTTCAAGTTTAATTGTTAAATTTAGCTAGAATCTCTTCTAGAAATTGCATTCATATCCCATCATTCTGTGCTTCTATGATGGCATGTCTCATACACAGACCTCCTAATTAATGTTTTATCACTGAAAGAGTTTCCATTTGTTCTATTAGAACATTAATCATAAGCACATATCCACTGTGAAAAAGCCCATCCAGCATAAATTTGTCCCTGCATCCACTTGGAGATGGAGTTATTTAAATTGGATGCAACCCAGATACAAAGAAGATTTTTTTTTGCATTAGTAGAAAAATAGTGCAGTATTATCACTATTGTCTAGAGCAAGGAAGAAACAATCCAAAAAAATCTCATTTTACTTTCAGAATTCATCTCCCTGAACAACTTTCACCTTTTCAAACTATCAAGTATTTTATTTCTCTACATTTGTTCATTAAGGCTCCTTTGATTCCCCAAGCAATATTTCACTGCTTTGTATTTCCACCATCAGAATTATTCAGAGGAAGTTCCTTATCTCCATGGTATATCTCTAAGTGTTCAGTTATTAAATATAAATGTGATATCAAATATTAGGCAGAACTCCAACCCATTCATGAAGAATGCATTTTCATTTATATACTTTCTCTTTGCCCCTGTTAAACATGTTTTATACAAACTACATGTAGACATACGTAATTTATTTGTATGGTGGCACAGTTACAAAAGGAAGAAGTAATTCCCAATTCCCAATTCCCTTATCCAAGTTAATGTAGGATCCAAGATACTGACTTTCAGTCTAGCAAGCTTGAAAAGGAACTTCACCTGGGGCTTCACATTTCTCTGACTGGGACAGCAGCATGAACACCTCTCTGTCTATCACAGCACAAATATCCATTCTTTTAAAAAATACTGTCAGCGAAGTTTACATAAGAAGAGGGATCACAGGTTGTGTATTTCAAGTAAACAAAAGCAAATTGACATACATGTCAGCCAAATATAGAGAAAATGAAGAGGATGCAATTGAAAAACTTGCCTGTACCAGGTAGTTATCCCACTGGCTACTTCCAGCCAATCACTTTCCAACTTGCTGGATGTTTTGTATCCCATTCAACAGGCCCTTCTTCACTGGTACTGACCAGAAAAGGCAACTAGTGAAAGTACTACCCTCCTCTCCACATAGGCTGGCAAATTCAGGACAAGAAGAAGGTGCTGGAGAAAGACTTCTTCCTAATGACTTCACTTGTATGTATAGGTATTCAACAACCTCTGTAAATATAATTTGCATTTCATGCATAGTGATAACAGAGCTACACATAAACATCTATGAAATTCCTATTTATTTTTCATTACTTGATTTAGGACCCAAAAGAGCTCCAAATAGGATTTGCTGTTCTTGTGACTCTGCTCGACACCTTTTCTCCTCCTCTAAATAAAGCTTTTTACCCTAAACCTAACACTCTGCTGCCTCAGGTCACTGATGTACAGTTTTGCCACAAAAAACTTTACTGTATTTAGAAATGTGGTATGCTTTTAAGGCATATGATCCCATGACTCTTCCAATCTAAAATACATGATTGCAGAGAAGCACTTTAACTCTCAAGGCATTCTGATATATCAGATTTTCCTTTACTGAAAAGATAATTTATAGATTTTTTAAATTTTTTTAATCTTTTATAACTTTTCTGAATATTCTATATTTGTGCTTATTATAACTAAATTTCCAGACTGTGAACACATAAAATAGCCCTTAAGTATTTTCAAAGGTTATACTGGACACGGAAGAGGACTAATTGGCAGCAGTCCCATGCAAAAGTAAACCATGGTATAGTTTTGATGTAAAAATCTTGCCATTCATGTGTATTGACCTATATATGTCATAAAAGACTTTTTTTTTTCCATGCCTGAGGAATAAATCTAGTATGCTATTGCCTATGAAAAAGAAGAAAAGTTACATATGAACACTGTGTGTGCATATCTTCTCATTCTCTCTGTATAATCAAATACAAGTATCAGTGACAATATCTTGTTATATTGGTAATTTAAAAACATAATGCATCTTCTAATTTTTCAGAGATGTGAAAATTAATTTTTACCATGGAAAACTGTAAAATACACTTAGCCCTAAAAACTGCTCTCCCTTTCCAACATCCTCTTTTTCATTCTGCATTATGCACTCTGATGCCCTAGAGGAGCTACAGCATCGATGCAGACAAGACCTTGCCTGCTGGGGCTACCTCCCTACATAATTCTATGGAGCCATCAGAGAGAAAATGTATTTGCAGCCCTCGTGAATTAAGGAGCTGAGAGAATTCAGACACCTAGACAAGAGTAAAGAAAAACATTTTTATTTCCCAAATCCAAATCCCACTTCTCCTGCAAAAGAAGCATCAGAAGAAGTGCTACAAAAAAAATTTCAATTTTGCTTTCCTGAGAGATCTATACTTAATATGTATAGCATGAGAATGTATTTCTCTATTGAGTTCCCAGGAGTTCATCACTGTAAATCAGAGGTTTCTACACTGTTGTCCACAAAGGCGTAAATTGTCTGATTGAAGTTACATACTAAATAATATTTTTAATATTACCTTTAATTAAAGATACATAGTTGACCAGGATGAAACAACAGTTTTCTGTAAAGTCTGGCAACTAGTTCTGTTAACCAGCTACCAATGTCTATTTTGCTTTACACTTTACATTTCACTGATTCACACATTCCCCTTCCCACCATACCCTTTTTTTATTTGAAATTTTTCAATACTTTTAAACAAATTTTAAAAAGCTCACGTATACAGCTAGCAGCTTGTCAGTGCTCTCTAGCTTTGTCCACATAAGGATCTATATGTGTTCATTAACTCTCCATTGCACTGTCTTTTCTCCTGGTAATTTTCATGTTATTTCCATCATAACAAAGTAAAATTTCAGATTTAATATTAAATTCTTTAGCCTACATTCTAGGTATAAAAATCAGTGGGGTTTCTGACTGCTAAGGTCTCTGACAAATTGGTCACTCTTAATGCTATAAAATGATAATTTTTTCACCATCAGTTTCATTTTAATTTAATAAAATAGTTTCTTATTTTTTAATCATAAACTAAACATTTCTAATTTTTAAACTGAGTCACACAGTTATAAAATCAAAGAAAATCTCTTTGGAAAGTCTCTCTGCCTTAGCTGGGTTGATGGACACTATTAGGACAAAATTGTTGGTTTTTTTTCCTTAAAGACCTTTTCCTATATTCCTTGATCATGTGCAATAGATTTTTTTAAAGTTCCCTAACAAACATGATTGAAGAAATATACATGTAACTGTTACACAGTTTCTTGTTTCATATATTTAGCAGTTTTATAAAAGGCCATTGCCATTCTCAGATCGGTTGCTGTGTGAAGTTCTTTTGAAGTTCTATTGACACTGATTGAGGCATATTAAAGTTTAATTCTGCAGAAAAATATGCTAATATAACATAATAGTTGGAGATAGATTTACTGATTTCACAGAGCAGAGGTCATCTCAGATTTATTTCATGACTATTAATCCTACAACTGTTGAAACACTCCAGCAAACAGCATGCACTTAATCCATACTACTTCTGTTGAAATAGCCAGAGTTTATAAAATACTAACAATTTTGTTCTCTTTACGTCAACTGCAAGAGGACAGCCTATACCTGATTTAGCACAAAGTTAAAAAATCATGAACAAGCAACATTTGATCTTGCATAAAACCTGACAGTACAATGATAACTCACTATAAATTTCTGAAGGGATTTGAACTAGCAGAGTGCATTTATATCAGATCAGCATTTTGTATCATGCTGTCATGACACTTTTGATACAGTACTGAAAGCTCTAAAAAAGATTTACTGCAAGACTGAATCATGACCTTCCTGTTCATGAAGTTAAGCTCATATTTATTTTCAGAATTAAATTATTTTACAATTTCTTTTATAAACATTTATAAATAAAACTACTAAACAGCAGTTAAGCATCTAATGAGGTTCTTTTGTTTTCTTCGTGGGAAAAAGGAGCAAAAATTTTGAGAGTGCAGCTCAAAGGTATGGGAGAAATAGACTAGAAATGTTACTTCTTAAAAAAAACCTTCCTTTTCTTTACAAGTGAAACAAGTTTTACTAATATTAAAAGCCACCTGTGGAGAAATAATAATTTTATATTTATGAAAAAATACTCCCATTGTGAAAAAAAAATTTGTTTTGTTCTTTTTTTATGAAGTAGAGCACTTTTTATACAGTTGATAAATGTTACACAATAGGCAGGGCAGGTGAGGTGGAGAAGTTGCACTGTATTTAAGGGAGATATCTGACTGTACAGCCCTTACAATTAGGGTTGATGAGGCTGAGAGATGCTGCATGAGGATTAGGGGAGTGGAGATGTCATAGTGTTTGCCTACTACTGATCACCCCGGCAATTAGGAAAAATTTCTGAATCAGAAGCTCTTGTCCTTATGGGAGATTTCAACTTCCCAGACATAACAGAGAATATCATATTGCTGTCATGATCAAATCTAGGAAATTCTTGAAGTTTGTTGAAGATAATTTCTTGACACGAGAATGCAGTAAGTCAGGCTAGGAAAGATGCCTTCCTAGACTTCTTAATTTTGAACAGAGAAAGACTTATGGGTTATAAGATTGTAGGTGACTATCTTGGATACAGTGATCATAAAGCAGTGATCAGTGAGCTTAAAATTTTTGTTGTAATGAGGAAAAAGATCAGCAGAATTGCTACCTTGGATTTCAAAGTGGCTTAAAGTTGTACCAGGGAAGGTTTAGATGGGACATCTCTTTGAAGAGAGGGTGGACAAACACGGCAACAGGCTTCCTAGAGAGCTAGTCAATGCCCCAAGCCTAGCAGTGCTTAAGAGGCATTTGGACAATGCCCTTAACAGCATTTTGTAACAGGCAGTTGGACTGGATGACAATGGTAGGTCCCTTCCAGCTGAAATAGTCCATTCCATTCTACACCAAATACATGAGGAAAATCTAGATTTCTGAAAAAATACTAAATCTACTTCTCATTTTCTAATTTGGAAGAAATCCTCTTCAGAATTCTGCCACTCTTAATTGCTCACTCATCTAAAAATGACCACTGTTGTGCTAAACCTGTTCAGATCTTAGAATCCAGCTAAGGTTATCTCAGAGTAACGTTAAATTATATTAATAATTATTACCAAAGATTTGTTCTATATCCCAGATTACACTGATAACATTTCTTACCTGTCCAGTGCAGAAAAGCCACAATGGGTGTGTCTATCTCTATTTACCTTAAATATTGTTACTGGGACTTTCTATTGTAGATATTTAATGCAATATAAAAATATTTTTCTCTCTGGTTGCACTATTGTGTTTTCAAAGGTCTTCTGAAGCTAAGGATATTTTTCTTTTTTTAAAATGACATGGACAAGAAAAACTTTCTAAGGTGTTGTGAAGAGAAAAAGAGATCTAATAATTTAGATTTACTTAGGTATATAGATATTTTCTAAGCCTGTATCAACAAATTTAGATAAAGCAGTCGTGATTCCTTGCTCAAATAGACTTAAAAATAAGTGTCCTATGACATCTCCACATAGTGCTACACTTGCTTAAATGAGCATGGAGAAGTCATGCAGCACAATTCTATCTTCAGTATAATTTTTCAACTGTTCTTAAAAATGCAATCCCACAGACACAGCCTGGCTCCTACTTATGGGGAGACACTAGAATGAATTAGTAGTGCTGCTTTTGGGAAACAAATGTAACTTTAATGTTGACATCCTATTTATGCCCGTTGAGAAATAAAGTATTCTGTGTATTGAAATGATGAATTATAACCGTTAAACAAAAATGTAATGCGTTTGTTACAGCCACCAAGTAGACAAATTACCATTATGCTGTGCAAGTAATACTTTACAAACTCATTTGTCACACAGGAGAGGTGTCATATGCAATCTGATTCACCCAGCTTAATGTATGAAATGAAATCTCGATTTTCTTCAGCAGATGTAGAAAAACAAAAACTAACTTACATTCCAGAAACAGTGATAAATATTTTGTTTTCTTAACAAAATAAACAAATTCATTATCTCTTTTTTTTTTTGTTTGCAAAAAAAATCTAGGATTGCATTGCATTT
Organism: Empidonax traillii; assembly: GCF_003031625.1. Taxonomy (NCBI): domain Eukaryota; kingdom Metazoa; phylum Chordata; class Aves; order Passeriformes; family Tyrannidae; genus Empidonax; species Empidonax traillii. Next base: position 46,283 of record NW_020955797.1, read on the forward strand.
TAATCAGTGTTAAGTATACTGGAAGCTTCTACATATCACACAAATCACAGCAATTACCATATTACAGTTACCAATTCAACAGAACTCGTTAAACTTTAAATAAATTCAGCATGATAGATCTTTCTCTGATGGAAATCAGCAGATTTGGTCAATTTATGTACAGCTACACTGCCTTATAACGGTATAAGTGACAATATTCAACACATGTCAGTTTAATCTAATTTCCAATTTACAGCAGGGATGACAAGGCCATAGGTATGATTTCCAGTATACAGGTATTTTATTATGATCTTAAAATGAAGTAGGATAAGAATTTCAACAAGTGCAGTACTATATACTTGCACAATGAAAATGAGATTTAGGTAAAAACTAATTTCTCGGTTCAGGAAAGGCATCTAGAAAGATCCCTTCAACAACACCCTCAGGCTGGAGATGCCTAAATCGGCAACTTGCTTGCCTTGAGTGTCAGCTTCTAAGCCAAATGCCACCCCCATGTAGCAGAATTTCCTACTGCCTACTCAGGCACTGAGTTCTACCCTAAACTCTCTAAGAATTCAGAAAGCACTAAATTCAGACATCTATACTATGGGCTTACACATCAAGTCTGTTTGTCTAGGTTCTTTTTTATTATCAATAGACAAAAATTAGGATCTAGGGTAAAACAGCAGGTGAATCACATTGCTTACTAGCTCACATTCTGTGTCCCTAAATATCCCACAACAGTAGGGTACCTCATTGAACAATGGATACAAATAGAAAACTTTATATACATTCAGCAGAGTCATAGTATGGGTACTTCAGAAACTAAAAAAAAAAAAAAGGAAAAGGAGGAAAAAAAATTAGACAAGTAGATACTCATCTGCATTTGCTTTCCTTTTCAGCTTCAGGATAGAAAGTGCCACTTATTTCCTTCACAGAATCAGAGAATATGCCGAGTTGGAAGGGACCCACAGGGATAATAGAGTCCAGCTCCTGGCCCTGCACAAGACCATCCCCAACAGTCACACCATGTCCCTGAGAATATTGTCCAAATGCTTCTTGAAATATGTCAGGCTTGGTGCTGTGACCACTTCCCTGGGGAGCCTGTTCCAGTGCCCAACCACCCTATGAGTGAAGAACCTTTTCTTAATATCCAACCTAAACCTCCCCTGACACAACTTCAGGTCATTCCCTTGTGTCCTGCTACCGGTCACCAGAGAGAAGAGATCAGTGCCTGTCCCTCCTCTTCCCCTCATGAGGAAGTTGTAGACTGCAAAGAGGTCTCCTCTCAGTCTTCCTTTCAGCTGGGTTGTCAATACCACAAGCATTATGAAATCAGACAAAAAAATAAGTTTGAAACTACCAGTCTAGATGAATTTGCCATTTTCATTTGGAACTTGTAAATCCAAGCAAGTTTCTAGCTGATGTTTGATGAAATAGAGTTTTTTTGTTTCAAGATCAAGCGTAATTCCACACCAAAATGCCACTTCTCTTTTCCCATAAAAACAGTGCTGGAACCATTCACAAACAGAGATGTTGTCCAACAATTTGGATCAGAGATGAAGTAAAAGACCAACAACTATGTCAGTGCCCTTAAGTGAGAATAATAAAAAGGGTACATAAACTACAGCCCTTGAGCAAATGCAGTAGCAGAAACAAAACACCTTGTAAATAAAAGATACCTATTCTAAAAAATCATGCCTACCCCTGAGTCTTATTGACATCAATGAGAGTTTTGGCACTGAGCTCCAGAGAGGTGTAAGCCTTGTGATATTAGTAAATAATGTAAATCAATGTCTTTTGGAGACTGCTAATCTGTGGCTCAGGAGCCATGCAGGAATTGGTAGATTTTATTGCAAGATATGCTAATGTTTTTATCTGTACATGTATAGATGTATACAAATATATCTTTGTCTTCCCAACTCATCTGATAAGAATTCCTGTTATGCCTTTGGAGAATCAAGTGTAGCAGGCCTCTTCTGTGCTAACTAAGAGAGAAAGAGAGAGTAATAAAAGTGAAAAGAAAACCCAACCATTTTGAGAAGAAAACTGTGATTTAGAAGTCTTGTCTTTATAACAGCATGGAACACGTCAAGGCAATAACCACAGGGAAGCCAGGAAGAAAAAATTACCTATGCACAAGGCAAGGTCATTCTATCATTATTTCTCCATGACAGAATTTCTTCGAGGGTGTGAACAGTATAGAGAATGTGTACATTTAAACAGGAAGGAAAAGAAATGCCAGTAAATAGTTTGGGATGCAAAGTTCAGAACAGGAAGTAAAAATCAACTTTGCAGGCCAATATATAAAATTATCATGAATCAGGATGCTGTTCATTCTGGAACATACCATGAGTTTAGAAATTCTCCAGCCCCACCAATCCCCATCCACTTCTTTTGCAGCAGTTCCCAGCAATTTTCTGGTCTCATAATCTGATTTCTGGTAGCCTTAATGGGTGACATGATCCCTAATGATAGAAAAACATAGCAAATATTGCAGGTATTAAACAGTCAAAATATTTGGTGGTGCTGTTCCTCTTCCTGTAGAAGATCATGGCAAAAAGAACTTAATGTCTCCGTGATAGTTTTTGTGGTATGATATTTTAAGTGTGAATTTCCTCTTTGACCTTAAGTTTCCTTTCTGGTTGTTTTCCAAGTGTTTTCATTCTTCCATTCCTGTCTGTATGAGAAAAACAGAACTGGTCTTGTTCCTCATGGATTACTCATATGCAAGCTTCAGGAAGGCATTCAGTGCTCTGTAAGACAGGTGAATATATTCACTTCTACGAATTAATTTAACAATCTTTATCAGCATTTCTTGTCCCCAAATGAATTTCTTTCTATAAACAGGGATTTATGCTCATTGTTGGCATTCCTCTCCTAGCCAAAAAAAAAAAAAAAAAAAAAAAAAAAAAAAAAAAAAAAAAAAAAAAAAAAAAAAAAAAAAAAAAAAAAAAAAAAAAAAAAAAAAAAAAAAAAAAGACCTGTATATTTTTCTAGAATTCTCTTTCTGATCCAGGAAAGATAGTTTTACCATGTGCAAAACTGAATACCCATATAAAGATTATAGTGTGTCATTTTGTCATTTAAGCCTTTCTTCTTGCACCTTCAAAAAGGAAATGTACACTGGCAGCAGATGCACCACAAATAATTTGGTCCTCAGTAGGACCTTATCAATTTCTTAACACTGACACATAAAAAAAAAGTCACAGCTATTGTTATCTTACATTTCTATTGGTTCTTATTTTGATTTCTCTAAAGTCACTGGAAAAATACATCAAGACTGTAAGAGGAATTTACTTTGCCAGAGTTAGCAATTCCCTTGGGTTTCTGTTCACTTTTTATCACCAGTGTGGAGGTCCAAATTGAAATCTCAACACCAACAAACCAGAGTAATTGTCTTGAACAGTACTAGAAAAATGCAATGCTATTTCCCTCCCCAAAAATTTAAAAATTTCAAAGTATGAAGTCAATATTAAGTTAGAAAAGTGGTTAAACCTGTATTGTGCTAAACACACATTTCCTGACTTATATTAATAACACAGTAGGGATCAGAATCTCTCTCTTTTCACTGCATTCATTATGATTAATTTTATATTGAGTTAGACTTCAATATCATAGAAAACACGGTCTCTACACCACAATATTAACCTGAGATTATAGGTTCTGATTTCTTCCCAAAGTTCTACATTAACACTTTAGAAAAGATCTGAGCATTACATTCCTCTCTGAGTACAGTTCAATTTGTTCCTATCATAAAGTTGAAGGGTGATTCAGCTGTACCTTTTTTCCTAAGTTATCAAACAAAAATAATTAGAAAAATTTCACATACAATAAGCATATGCAACAAACCTAGGCACCTTTAAACTGCAGTTTGTAAAAGTAATGAACATCTATTTTTAATGGTAAAAATCCTGAATCTAAAAAACACATAGGTAAATTAAAAAAAAAATTACTCATAAAGGTAAAATGCATTTAGACATACATTATACATATTCCACCTTCTTTACATTCAGTAATTACAGAGCATCAGGTGTTCACATGCTTATGAACAAACTTGAAGAGGAAGCAAACAGATCCTCACCATCTTACATTTTCAAGGACTATAGAACTTATAATCTCTAAATAGAAAGAGAATAAGAATAATACCATACATTTTTAAAGTCAGCAAGATAGCAGGTTTTTTATTAATATGAAAACTAATTAATAGGATTTATTTACTGAACACCCATTTTATGCTTACAATCACTCAAATACTTATAGATTATACTTGGGAAAATGCACAATATTAGAATCCTGGAAGGCTTTGTTTCAGATTCCATGAAACAGTAAAAAGGTAGCATTGCTGAAGGAAGTTAAGTCAATAAAGTAAATTTTAGGAATACTTGCTAGTTCCAAGTTGTAGGAAAGTGAGTACACAAAGTATGAGAAGGCTATAAGAAGAATAGTTCCTCCCTGTAAGAAAGGAAGATTAAGTTGCAGAACAGAACAGAAAAAGTAAATGCATAGTTGCTATAGAGGTAAATTAAATTGACACAAAGTATGGGTTAGACAAGAAGCTTGGACCCTTTTACAGCTTTCATAGACCTGCATAATGAAATCCCCTCATAATTACAACACAGTCTCTTTTCAGAGCCAGCTTTAGGATACGTGTAAACTACTTAATAACATTTGTGGAAAGTAATTTTGTTCTTCCTCAAGCTTTCTTGTACCAAACCAAAGAAGCAACATTTTTTATGTACTCTTGTAACATAGCCTCTATATATCCCAGCAACCTCTTCTGAGTCTAAGCATTTTTAATCACTTTTATCAAAATGAATGACCATTTCTGTCACTAGTATTCCAGTAATGTCCTGTTCTTGCCTAGCAACATGGCACTCATATTTTGATAACCCAGAAAAAAAGGGTAATTTTCTAAATGCTAAGTTTTTCTCTATGAATGCATGAGAAGTTTTCAGCAGCTTTCCAGATACTGGTATAAAATAATTCAAAATATTTTTACCAATTTTCATATGCGACCAATTAAAGACCATAAGCACAGTGGAAGAAAACAATAGCTAAAATGTAACTGGAAACATGAATAAAATAAACAACAAATAACACGAGTAATAAGAAAATATGTCTTCAAATTACTTTGTTTTAGACAGTTTACGGGATTATTCTGACTGGAAATCCTGAATATTTTTCCACCAATCTTCCTTTACAACCTGTTTCACTCTCAACCAGCTTTAAGGAAAAGTCAAAGGAAGATAAAGAAGTACTGTTTAATTTTTATCTAAAAAAGTAAAGAAGGTCTTTGATTTTCAAGAATATCGTTGAGGATACAAATGCACCTCCACTGTTATGAAACTCAGTATTAATAAAACTCCTGCCAGTAAAAAGTAATAGAAAGGAAACAATTTTTCCATTCTGCTTGTAATCATTTAATGTGCGCACTTACATCATGAGGCAGATAGCAGGCATTTTCTAGAAAGCATTTGGAGCAGCTCTGATTTGGTGTTTGATGCCAAATTAAGAGCACACAGGAATAAAATGGCAGCTGGACTAATACTAGTTGTGCCCTGATAGCAAACACCTGAGTTACCTTCACTCAGAAAGCCACCACGCTTTGTGTTAGTCACCTGTTTTCTAACCCTCTCCCCTTTGAAAAATGTTTTTATATAAAAAACATAGAACGTCACTGATGTCTTAATTTCCAATTTTTACTCTAGTAATAAATAACAGATTTTCTTTTTAATTTCAACTTTTACTGGATAAAATTAGAAAACCCAGTTTTTAAGAGAAAAAAAAAAAAACAATTTTTTTTTTTCAGATTACTAATTTTCCTGCCTTACTCCTGGGACAATCCTAGAATCAACTCCAAACTCCCTGAAGCAATTGCCCAGCTTTTCCACCTGTTGCACCTCTTTTTGTCTGAAGCAACAGTACTCAAACCTTAGTCTATAAGTGTCTTGTCTGTAGTATTTCCTCTTTAAAATTAAAATAAAGTTAATTAATTTCTTCAATCAACAAAAGTATAGCCTACCTGTCAGGATATTGTAACAATTTCTTCTTCATATGGATTTTCTGAAGGATGATTAAAGGGAGTCTGTAGAAAGTGTATACCTTACATCATACAGTAGTTCGGTCAAGAATAGGTTTGAAATGTAAATTTGAAAAAAAAACACCTTTAATATTAACAGTGCTGACTTGTCAAGTAAACAATATTACCGCAAACCATGGAGAAATAGCAAATGCTTAACTCCTGTAGAGTCTGAAAGTCATAAGAAAGACACCAAGAATTTAGAATAGAGAAATAAAACCCTTTAAATCCCATTACAGAAATTCTGAAAAGAGGTGCTACAGGCATACTTCGAGGAATTGGAGAATAAAACATATAACATAAACATCAAAAATGGTATTCCTATATTCACCTTCCAGGACACTTTCATAGTGCTCCTCAAACCTTTGTAATAGGTTCATGGTTGCCTGTTTAAAATGATTTGCAGTTTTGTAATCCTTGTCCCCAGATTGTTCTTCCCCAACCAGGCTCACCTTATCTCATCCACCCTTTCTTGGTGGACTATCTGACTGACTCCCTAGCAGGTGTCTCAACAGTGATAATTAGTGCATTTTTTCCTGACTCTGTAGGGAGTGACTTTATGCTTTACTTCTGCTCTTCATCCATTGCAGCCCATGCCCTGCAGTGTGCTCAGCCAGAGAGCTCCTCTACTCAGTATTAAATGGCAGGGTAGGAGCCTCTCCAGACTTTGCTGCTATACCCCCTGCCATGGTCTGCCATGACCTCCAACAAAGCAGTACCTCTCCTGTAAACTAATCTTATTCTAATCAACTAAAAACCAATTGTTGTTATGAATTATTTGCCCAAAAATCAGGAAGCTGAAATGTTGGTGTGCCAGTTCTCACTTACATTAGAGCCAGACTTTCCAGTTAAGTTAATTTAATTGTGTTTTGCAGACATAAGAACAGTTGTGAAATATTCTCTACTGACTTGAGCTGAATAATTTACTGATATGAGATTGTGATTTCTTTTCATCTTTCATTTGGGAAAAAAAAATAGACCAAGGAAGTCCAAGGAGAATAGATCTCACCCCAAATAGTCATAAACCAGTGGCTGGAGAGAATTGTTATGCAATATGTAGTCTCCTGATTCTCTGGCAAAGATTTGGCTCTTTCTAAGTTATTTCTTGAGGGAGAAGGCTAGTGGAAAGGAGACTGGCTCTGTCCTTACAGCCATAATCTTCATTCACTAACCAAAACTACCATCCAAGCCTGTGTCTCTGTTTTCTCAAGTGAAGGTTATAACCACCAGGAAGCATCCCAGTCCAGTGTAATTCTGCCTCTCCTGTCTATCTTGGATCTGAGAAAGCTTCCTGATTTAGACATTATCAAACCAATATAATTCTTCAGTTGTCCAGATGCAATTGTACCCACATTTTATAATGAAAAAATTAAGACCAAGATATCCTTAAAAAAGTATTCTGACAGCTTTCTGCTAATGAACAGATAGAAACCCTATGTAGTGTCTAAATGAGCATATGAACACCACAAAATACTAAATAATAAATGAATTCTCATCTTGGTCCTATTAATTTTAAATAGACATTATTACCTTTGGCAAAAACATAAAGTCACTCCATCTTTCCAAACCATGTAATAGAGGAGTATTGTTAGCATTCATTGATACCTTTAATGAACTAAACACAAAGAAAATTATAAATTTTATTGTAAAATTTGGGAGACAAAAAATTCTATAACTCAATAGGATAACGTTAACTGTAACTGTAATTGCATATCTAACTTTTCCTTATATAAATTCTATTTTCTACTGACTTTTCTGGTTTTGTTTTACTATTTATTAAGAAATTTGTATAGTGAAGCACAAATTCGATCAATTCCTGAATCTGCTAGTGAGCAAGGCTTTTTTGGGTATATTTTTTCTTTAAACAAAAAAATGTCTCTAAGCAATACAAGTATAACTTTTTAACATTTCTGTTATTTATTAAATAATAATATCAATTGAATTATAAGCTTAAGGAAAAAACCAATCCTTATTCATTTAATAATCTAGTTAGCCTCTGAGAAATAACTTTCTAAAAGCAATGAACCAACTGATGTAGCTGATGTATCTTGTTCATATTAGTCAAAATTTTTGCAAATTGTCACACTCCTAGCTAGTGAGGCAGCTCTATGAGTGGGATACAGTACTGTCTGTGGGCTTAGTTATATGATGCTGGTTTTGATGATTCTGAAAGACCCAGTGGGATATTTTCAGGGAAAACAAGTATCTCTGAACTGAAAATAAAACAGGCACCAGTTAGTAGCTCTCAGGCTTCAGCACCTTGCCCAGAGTTTCAGCGACACATTTACATGGACTTGAAGTTTGTGTCCTTGAAACTTCCTCTGAAGTTGTGAGTCACTTCTGTTGGAAACTTGGAAATGAAAACATGTGCATGAGTAGGAGAGTACATCCTCAAGTTTGCCTGGAGGAAGCAATAATTTTTCCTCCTTTTGCACATAGTGTTAATGCTAAGAGCATTCATCCCTTCCAGGGCTGTGTCAAAGCCTGCAGCTCCTTTTCTTCCCCCCCCTCCCCTGCCCTCCTGAGAGGCATGTTTGGTGAGATAGACAATATGAGTTTGAACCTTGACAGCTATTCCTGGTCAAAGAGCTTTGTTCCAAATGGTTACAGGGAGTCAGACAACATTTCAGTTTGTGCCTAGGGGTGTCCAGCCGAGAACAAAGCCAGTGATGGCAGTAGCCAAAGTAGAAGGGCACACAGAAATGAGACCAGCAGCTGAGGTGAGGGCAGCACACACAGGATCTGTACTGGCAGTGACACCACAGGCAACAGCAACTACTCCTGGCATGGCAGTGTGAGGTCCTGAGGGAGGAGACAGATCTGCATCTCCAGGAAATTGGGTGTTTGGTGCCTCTTGCTGAGTCACAGGGTTTACTTGTCCAGAGGAAGTGTATACTGGGGAAGCCTCTGTGTCACCAAGGAAAGGAGTGGCAGCTGGAGGTCAAGAGGCAGCATGTGAGTGATGACAAAAAGCAGAGTGACCTTAGTTTTTCTGAGATCCTGAGGGTACAAGGGTTTGAGCTCCACATCTATACCGAAGGAGGAGCAGGCAAGGCCTGTGCCTGTTGGGTTGGAAAATGAGAATAAAGGCTGGAAGCTCATAATTTCTGGCGCCAGGAAGACAGATCCAGTTCCACCTGCAGATCTGAAGCTCTTGAATAGGTTCAGTGCCCCGGTAGCAGCAATGAGCTAGGATCTGGGAGCTGTGTCTGGTGAAGAAACCAAGTGAGCTGAGACTGAGTCCCAGAGCAGCACCAAGAGAAAGTGGTGAGTGGCAGCAGATGGCAACTGCCTCCTGTGGAAGGGTGTTCACATGTGCTGAGCTCTCAGGCAGTTTGGTTGCTTACAGCAACTTGGGTATTAGACATTAAGGAGAGATCACCAATGCTTCATGGAGTCTCATGGGAGTCTCCATGACCAACCTCAGCCATCCTCTGATTCTGACAGTCTGAACTAACTTACTGAGGTGCCAGATGTGTCTGACCACAAGAAACACAAGGAAGAAATGTAACCCTGTATCCAGGAATGGTAATATGTTTTTGGATCATTCAGCTATGTCACAAAACCTTAAATTAAAAAATTAAGTGATCATCCTTTGGGCATACAAAAATGGTAGACTCTTGCAGAAATTTGTGGGTGAACATATAATACAGAACATTCTGGAGAACATATGGTGTTCTATGTGATGAACACGATGTTCTACGGAGAACACATGGCGTTCTCCAGAGCATAGACATGACATAGACATAGACATGAGAGGTTCAGTGTAGGCGATACAGAAATTTTAAGGCGCAAAAGTGAGATGATGATGATGGAAATTTTTCTTAGATGTGGTTAGTCTGAGAACAGAAAGGACGGTAGAGAGTCAGATAGATGTTATAAACTCCAAGGAGAGAAAAGACACGAGGATGAGTTATCAGTGTTGGAGATGTTTAGAAAGTTAGTAACTGAACGTGCAATAACAACTAAGCTTACCATAAGAGCTTCCCACTGTTGACCAGCAGAGAGGATATAATAATATAGCAAAATATCAGTATGAAAGTGGAAAACTATTACCAAATGGGAATTAATAATACTGAAGGAAGTAATGTAGGGTGTCAGTGGACTTTAGAAGTAGGGTTTGGTCAATAGTATCAACAAAGAGGATCAAGAAATGATAGTAGAGAACAGGGGAGTGAGGTAAAATGGAAAAAACAATATGAAAATTACAATAGTTTCAAGGAGCAGAGATCCTAGAAACAGGTACAAAAGAGATAAGAATAGTGGTCCATGAATGATGGCTTACTCTAAAATATTGCTAAACACAGACACTATTTTCCAGGATAGTAGCTTACATACCAGAGTGTAGTGTTCAAACTGGATAACCTATTCATGTTTACACTGATGGCTTTATCAATGTCTGTTCACATTCCATAATAACTGTAGCAATATAAGCAGGCACTGAGTACAGATACATAGAAAGATGGACTAACTACACTTACTGATAATTCTGTCAACCATTTTCTGAACATTAGAGTATCACTGCTATCAGTTTTAAGAAAACCTGCACTAAAAAGTATTACTATAAGTTAAATACTACAAGAATTAAAAGCTAGCCACCAAGTTCACACAACATAAATGTAAACTTTTTGCTAGGAAATCTCTCTGTGAATCCATTTTCATTCACTACTTCTCTGTGTACACATTGAAGCATTTAATTTTCCCAGTGGGTAAACTAAATAAAATCCCAGAATAATACCAATTTTTGAGCAGAAAACTGTGATAACTTATTATGAAAATAAAAATTTGATCCACATTGCTTTAAACAAGGAATGCCAAAAAGAAATGAAAAAGCAAAGTACACAGAAGTGTTCTGATTTATAAATACCATAGAGATGTGTCCTTATAATTTGTTTTTGTCCATTTTCTTGAGAACAATCTTATGACTTCAGTATCAAAAGGACTATCAATGAACATCATGCCATTCAGCTATGCAGCATGGATAATCAATTTATAATCAAAGAAATAAAAATTATATTTATTACATACATTTTTTAAAGAAAGCATTTTGATTATCCACAGATAACTCTCTTCTGGATACTTGAAAAGGTGATCAGTGAACTTTAGTAAATTTCTGTTATAAATTATGAATGTGCTCTGACCTTGTGTTGTACATTTGTGATACATATCTACAGATCTTTTAGTTACTTTGTAACAGAATTGCTCTAACTCTGAAAATATTTTGAATATAAAAGAACCAACAAATGAGAACAGTTTTGTGTATGCAGAAGGTTACTTTATTTTATATTTTATTAAAACAAGATTTTCTCCTCTATTTCAAAATTACAATTAGAACACCAAGAATTAGAGCTTTAGTGTTACTTTTCAGGAGTGTGACACTCAGGCTTCGTGGGAGGCAACACAGAAAGTAGTCTCTCAAGTGGATTAATAGATGGCAAGGAAAGCAACAGAGTATACAAACACAGACCAGCAGAGAGGTTTGAAAAGAATTATGGTAAATATGTGTACTCTGTGAAATTAGGTGATAGCACTTAACACCAGTTTACCTGATAGCAGTTTGCATTTCTGCAAGTTCTTCATGGTGGAAGCTATAATCAAGGTCCTAAATTCATTAGACTTAATTTTACATTTCTGAAGTGGCAAAGAGGGCACTTTATACAGACATTATCACTTGAACAGCTTTTTCCTGCCCTTACTGCTGTTAACCATTGTCTCTCACTGAGACACTGTAGTCTATTTAATCAGTGCAGAATTTACCTTGAGTCCATAACAAGACCATTTACATCCCATTTGGTTCTACTCTGAGCACTCAAATGGGACCTAAATGTCCATAGACCTTGTACTTGCCCTTTGAAAAGGATGAATTCACCATCAACAAAAAATAAAGATACCCATTAAACAACCCTCTAGTATTAAAAGATATTCTTCCTGATATCATTACACAGGAGTGAGCTGTTTGTAAAGTTGTAGAAGAAGAGTTTTCCTAGTTCTGATCCATAATAGATTACTGTGAAACTGTTTATCTTAGTGCATGTAGTTTTAGGTGCTCCCATACTCTTAGAAAGTGTCATGTCCTAAAATACATAGGAATAACAGCAAATGAAATTCTCACATCCTACATTTTTATTCTCTCTAGGTGGAGCTTTGTAACTACCAATTTCAACAGACATTACTAGTAGTCTTCTTATAAAAAAGAATCAAAAGATTGGTGCATTTAATGATTTAAGTGCTTCAAACCATAACTCCTTCTTCATAGAGATAGAAAAGGAAAGAGTAAGAAGTCCCCATCTAACCCTGTTCATGTTTATGATTATTAATATTGGAGTCCTTTGACTTTTATCCCCAAGAACAAAAAGCTTTTCCTTTGTTACTCTCTTTGTCTTACACTATTTGAAGTGCCATAAGGGAAATAAAATGCAACAAGACCAGCACTGAAGTATAAATAGAATGTAGTAGATCAAATTTGTTTTACTCCAATCCAGTAGCATGGAAAAAAAGATAAGAATAATGCAGGAAATTTATACATGCAGAATATATTACTCTAACGTAAACACAGCTAGAACTTTAGCATATCTATCTACCAGAAAAGATTACTGCATATTGACCTCCTACAGCCTGTGTATAGGATATGTATCTCCAGCAGATCCAGAATCCCTTGAATAGTATCTCTTCAAGGATTACTATTTTAGCACTGATTCAAAGATATAGAGACATCTGACATGTCTTGTGCCAGCCTGTGAAGATGATCAAGAAACCTCAAGTTATCTAATGATAGATTAGATATCACCCCACAGTGATATCCATCATTATCAGAGCACAGAAATAGATATTCCTCATTGTAGGAGATAGCAGTACAGCTGGGATAATGGATAGAATCTTAACTCATTTTACCATGGATTATATAAAAAAAAAAAAGAACATAGCATTGGCTCAGATGTGGATGCCTACATTATAGATGTCTGAGTTTTGGCTGACATAATTGCAAACCACATACTTTGCTGTAAAAAGATCATAGTCACTAGATAAGAGAAATTGTGTCTTCCTCTACTGGGCACCAGTGGGGCGACACCAGTAGAGTCTGTTCAGTTTTGAGTTCTGTTTAAGAAAGATGTAGATAAATCAGAGATTGCCGAGAGGAAGTTATTTAGGTGCTTATAGACTAGCTGGCATCACCTAGGAGGGAAGTTCAAGGAAGCTTGGCTTGTTTAGGCTGATAAAGAGGAGGCTTAACTGCAGTCTAGCTTAAGCCTTCAGCTATCTGAAGGGCAGTGGCAAAGTTATGGAGCTGAACCTCTTTGGTTAGTGCAAAGGTCACTAATAGAAGGATAAATGGCTGCAGATTGCACCTTGGGAATGTCTTACTCACACTAGCTGTGAAATCTGCATCCTGGTAAACCATTAAGATTAGATTAAGACCAAGCAATGCTGAGTGAACCAATTTACTCTTGGTCATAGTCCTGCTTCAATCAGAGCATTGGGATAGTGATGTCCAGAGATCCCTTCCAGCAAAACTTTCCACAATCCTGTGATGTTTAAAACAGTATATATTAATGTTGGATAAGCTGAAATAGCATTTATTTGTGTATATTTTGTGTTGAATCATACTAGTGAAATCCTAGCCACATAGGAGATCATCGGGAATTTGTCATAACAACGTTATTTTGTTACTAAGGAAGAATAGGATAATTCTTTAACTTACACTATGAAAAAGACAAACTCAGAGGAAAACTGGAAATCTTAATAATGGCAGTCTTTTCTTTCTCAGTCATACTTTGATAAATGTCAAAAGACAGGTGCTACACAATCCAATAAATAAAACAAATTAGTAGATTTGCTTGACATAAGTATTGATTCAACACCTAATCATGATTCAAATATTCCATTTTATGAAACTTATACTTGATCTGGTCTTGCATGCTATGTGTCGGAAGGGTGAATATTCCAACTAAATAAAATGCAGATATGTAAGTCTACTTTCTGTTCTCTGCTCTAACACAATTAAAATTAACTAAGACTTCAAATTGTAGCTTAAAAAAATCCAATAACTTTATGCATATTAGCAGCAATATTAATTTAGTTCCTGGAATGTACACCCAACTAAAAATACCAAAAGAATCATCCACTGAAAAATATCTAAATATAGGTTACTTCATTACCTGTAAATCAGTTTGAAAAAGGATGCAGTCTGTGAAATGCTAAATAAGAACTGACTGGTTAAATGCTGTGCCTCTTGCAATCAGAAGGAATAACAATTACAGCACCAACTGCTAATCCTGAGAAATCAAAACACAGTTAGGCAACCACTAAATTCTATTATCAAGTGTAATTATTATTATTATACTTCTTTCAGAAAATGAAGGGATAGAAACATTATGCAAGTACTTAACCTTTTTTAGTAGCTGGGGCATTGTTCTTTAGTGTGCTACTAAATATATTCATCTTTAAAAAGAAGTAACACTAGACTCTGAAAATAGAGTTGGTTCTTCTCTTTAAAGCTTAATCAGAAATGTTGAGATATTCTATTTTTTCCCCTGAAGTGGATCAGATTGAAAATGAAGATATGTTAAACAGGCAGAATGTGTAATAAAGCTTTGTAATTAGCACAATCTAGAGCTAAATGTTTCATGCTACTGATGATTTATATACTTTTCATATGTGGGTTTTTTTCAAATACCTAACATATTTTTCAATATCCTAACAGTGCAAAGGAAAAAAATCATGGCCACAATCTCTATACAATCTTATAATTTTGGGGATGTGCATAAGTATTGAAGGCATAATTTTACCAACTATATTGGAATGTTTTATCCACATTGGTTTTGGTCACCAGTCTAGAACACAGGCCCACATGATCTGCTATGAAGAAAATTAACTCCATTCCAGCCAGATCCAATTCACCTCTCCACACAGTGCTAATGATAATAATAATAATAAAAATATAATATAATAATTAAAAAAATCAGCCATACATTTTACCTTCAATGTTGATTGTAACTGTAATTTCTTTGAGAAATCCTACATGCTAATAAAAGGAAATCCAGCCACTGTATTTTCTAGTGAATTATTGGTGACTATTTCTAGCCAAATCACTCCTTCTAAGATATTTCCTAATTTCTTCCAATAAATTGCTACTAATAACATCCTCACTGGGAAGTGAATATGTATTGGTTGACTATTGATCCTTTTTCTAAGCTGAATGTTCCATGGAATTATATTTGCCTTGAAAGTCTGAGCTTAGTAGGGGAAGAAATGAGATTCATATGTTTTCCTGAAATGCTGCTGTACTGACAGGTTGTCCTTGGGCCTAATTTATGATGACTGCCTCTACAATCGATCCTACCAATCTTCCTGAACTGATGGCTGAGATTTGTTGTTTTATTTCATGCATTTGTTAATACATTTTATTCATTCAGAGGTTTCTGTAATTCTCAACCTCTCAGCTGCTTGTGGACAGCCTGGCTCTGGCGTCTCCACCTGGAGCTGTCAGGATGTTACCCTTCACTTCCAAACATCCCCTTTTTTTTCCTTTTATACTTAGTGGTTGGAAACAGGCTGTGAGTTTGTTATGTAGCTCTGCAAGATGATTTTTTTATCCCTGGCCTGGATTTGATCTTTTCTCTCCTGCACAGACACCTGTGCAATGAGAGCGTGCCAAGCTATTCCTGAGCCTGGTTTCTGGTTGTTTATTGCCCTCCTGAAAGCAGTACCCTCTGTGAGCAAGTCTAAGTCTCTGTGTCTGGTTTTCAGTGTTCAGAGAGTCATCTTTCCTCATACCCTTCCATATAGGCTAGAAGCTACTGTACAGTCTGATAGGTTGAGGAAAGTCATCCAAAGGGCATGTAAATGCAAAGAAGAGTGAAGGACAGATAGAGACAATGGACAGTGTATGCCAGCTATCTTAAAGTCAATGTCTTGGTCACAAAGACTAATTTGCTTTTCTGACAAGTACTCCTTCTAGGAAAGGACAAATTGGGGTTAGAAAAGAACAGAACAGAAATAGTTTTGGCTGCAAGGGACTTACAATCCACATCTAGTCCAACCGCCAGGACTGTTGGAGGTGGTTGCAGGGCATAAATTAATTTCAATGCTTTTGAAGTCAGATTTTTTTTTTACTATTCATTGCTATTATAGTGCTTTCCCAGTATTCAAGGATCTGGACAATATAGTGGACTATCCTGAAATTCTACAATGCCACTACCAGTAATGACATTAGTATATAATTACAAAGAATAATGTATATCATTACAGGTAATGTGTTACCTAATTGCAGTCAGAACAAATTTTTGAGATATTTACATTCCCATTTGCCTCTTATTTGGTCTTAAAAGTTGTGTGACTCTAATACTAATTATTGGCTCAGACCAGCTCAAGCTGGGGGCAGGTGAGGGAAGGGACAGGTCAGATTTCATGGAGGTGAGGTGATGCCCTGTCCTACACCTCAACACCCACTGGGGTGACCCCAGGGCATCTGTCACTAAAAGGCAAGTCAGGACATGCCCACACCACACCCCCTGTAACCCCTCACCCAGCCTCTGCTTGGCTGAGACAGTGAGAGCATAGCCCCTCACCCTGCCCAGGAGCCCCAGTGCGGCCAATGGGCCTGGAGTCCCACCTGGGAGGGGCAGCCACAGGGGGCCAAAGCAATAAAAGCAGCTACATATGACCTCCATGTCATATGAACCCTCTATCTTCTAGACTCCTGTAACTGGACCTATGGATGGTAGCTTTATTTCTCTTTCTTTACTTCTTCTTCCCTTAATCTTCTTTGTTAATGTTTTGGGTAATGATACCTTAGAGTTTTGATGTTTTGATTTTTTTGATTTTTGTAGATCTTAGAAGTAGTAATGTAGATTTTAGAGTAGCAGCATATTATCCCTTTACCCTTTAATACATCAGCTTAAATCCCTGTTACCCATTCCCATATCAATTCCCTAAGTTCCAGTCTGTTTAGTCTCTTTTTCAAGGTAAAATTGTAGAAAAACACCCTAACCCTATGATAGAAGATACAGCCATAGACTCAACAACCTCCAGGCCTAGAATTCTGGAAGGCCTCCAAGGACATTGTGTACTCTGAGGAAGAGGAAGATGAACAAGAGGGGGTCCCAAAATGCCCCCAGACCCAATTTCCAAGAGGCGTGGCGGGGGCAGAGCCTGGGTGGTGGCAGGACGGGGATTGGGAGAAAATCATTATAAAAACTGTGGACATCTGTATTTCGGGAATACGCGCTGGGGGTATTCCAGAAAGCCTGGGGGCTCATTAAAACCTTTGTATCCTTATCTTATCTCCTACCTAATTTGGCTTGGAGTCTTTTTTTTCCCCACAGCCATTTAGGCAACAGTAACATGGGACCAAATGTGTTGGATTTTGCTATGTTGTGTGGGTTAGCATGTGCTAAGTCAATGCTTTGTGAAATGCTTTGTTTGGTTGAACGTTACCCTTTAAACTTTTGCCAAGATCTATTTCCTAATGTTTAATAGTAAAAGGACTCCCTGAATGTGCAGCTTTTCTCCTATGCCCTCTCTCTTAAAGTGTTAAAAGAATCCTGAGTGTTCTTCTGATAATTTGGGAAGTGAATTTTTGGAGTCTTGTATCTTGAGGATTGGGGTCTTACCAAAGTACATGTTGGGATTTTTCCTTCCCCAATGGTTTTTCAGGTGTTTCTCTATTTGAGTGCTCTGAAATCACTTTGCATTTTGCCTATAAAATAAGTGATAGCATTTCTTTTTTAAAAACTGTGTTTATAATAATACAGTTTGTTATGGAGGGAAGATACTTGTTATAGCAACAGTAAGAATTTAAGCTGCTTTTGTCTATTATTAAAGGAAAACTAATTTGTTCAAGTGAATCTATTCCTACACCTTTTCAGTTAACAGATGTGAATAAAAGATATTCTCAAAGATAAGAGAATCATTCTAGAAGGCCATAACTTTTCTTAGAAACTCTAATTACTTTGATATTGGTTGACCTAGCAGGTATGAAATTTTAAGAAAAACCGATTCTAAAGATAATACAAGATTGCTTTCTTGCATAGTTTACTTTACGTTTATATTTAAAACAGAAAAGCAAACAAAAGCTACTCTGTGTTTTGACATTGAAAACATATCTTGTTAAAATAACAGAAGAGAAAGACCCATCTATTGTAGGAGTCTAGCATGTACCTGCTGCATTTTAATAAAAAGACTGTTATTTGGTTCATACTATGCTTACTATTTTCTTGAAAGAATAAAATCAATAAAGCAATATACACATACACTACCTTATGTGTAGGTAGCTGAGTATAACCAGTCAGCACAAAAGTACTTCAGCTTTGTCCTAACTAACCATCTATAAAAACACATGAAGCTTATGTCAAGTAAGGCTGTTGCTCCCTGGACGTTTCATAACACTAAAGCAGAGCCTGTAATTCCCATTCTCCAAATTCATCTTGCTCCACGATTGTTTTCTGTTCTCCATGTTTTTGATTTTGTTTTTTTGTTATTTTGTTAGGGTTTTTTTCTAACCTGAGCTCCTGGTCAGCTTCTCTAGTTAGAACTGCAAACGAATGTGGCTAACACAAGTAGTTAACACGAACAGGGTGGTTGGAGTCCTGGGAAGGCAATGATACAATAACTTGCAAACTAACTAGTTCTTCACTGTGTTTTTTAATTTATTTTTTTTAGCTAACAGATCATGAGTCTTCAACAAGTGTTGTCTCTGGCAGTCCCAGTGTAAGGGGTTCTCACCCTCCCGTCAACCCTTGGCTTCTTATTGCCAGTAACAGGTTAACACTTATCAGTCATTCTTACATCAGTATTTGTGGGATGAAAAACTGATTTATGAAAAAAAGGTCCATGAAATAGAGGTGGAAGTAGAAAATGTCTTTTAAAAATGTTTCAGCCTCTGTCTGCCTTCCAGGCTGAACTCAGAAGTAGTTGCTTTGCCACAACTGGGAGGTGTCACTCAACAGTGTGGGAGTGAGGAGCCGACTGGTAGGCACCGTGACAAAAGTGTTGCCACTGAATACTTCAAGTGGTGAAACTGTGGTTCCCATCCATCACCCATAGCTCCTAAAAAAAAAAGTGTTAGGTCTCTGGATTTTCATATAAAAACTTCAGGCTATTTAAATGGTGCATCTTATGGAGGTTTTTAACCAAGTGTGGCTAAAACTTTAAGTCCCTTAAATCGTGGGTATTTAGCTTACAAAGTTTACTTGCTCTGCCCAGACTGTCTTTGGAGATTTAAGTTCCTTAACTATGGCTAGATTTTCTGGAACTCTTGATCCCTGTGGTCTCCAACAATAAAAATTTCAGACTTTGTAAAGAGGAGTTTCTCAGAGTTAGGAGATTTTGAGCGTTGCTGTCTCTTTAGAGTTTTCTGAGGAGCTGCATATGTGCTAGTCTTTTGAAGGTTTTATAAACTTTGCTGAACATCACTGTAAAGCTTTTTAGCTATTCTTGAGACAAAGAAGCTTTTGTTTCCATCTGTATTATTAGTGAAATTTTAAAAATATCCTTTCATTGCAGGTGTGCATGCTGACTTTAAAATAATAGTTCTTCAAAACTCCTTGAAAAGATGTAGACTACATGGCCATGCATGTATTCATGCATTTGATGGTTTGTTGTTTATACTTATGCAAAATAAAGGAAAAAAGCATTCTGTTTTGGGCAAACAAATATGAAATTAACAAAAAGTATTTGTTTTAGTAACTTACTTAGTTTCAATATAGGCACTGGGACTAAAACCTCCAAGACTTAAGACTGTGATTCCTCTCTGTCTAATCTAGCTCATGTTTTACTAATGGGACATTTTTATTATCCAGATATCTGAACCCAAATTCTGTATCTCAGCAGAAATAAATGTCCTAAAGGAAATGCTCATTTATCTTCACCATCATAACAGGGAAATAAATGCCTGTGTGAACAACTGGAATAAAATCCTACTCACTTAACCAAAGCTCTTAATTTCTGTAAAAGTTCCTTTGTAGTTTACAAGTTAGGGCATTCCCTTAGTTCCCTTTTAAGCAAAATTAATTTATGCTCTGCCTAGATGTAAATGTTTGGAACTTAAAGACCAAGAAGAGATAGATTATGTGGCAGGTACTACAGAAATTAATTGTATCTTTATTTCTGCAATTTTAAGATAAACACAGAGAGTTGTGTTCATCTTAGCTGAACTTATCCTGGTTTTTTAAGATAAGGTGGGATAAATTGCATTGTGACATTTCTATATTTTTCTTAGAGGGAGAAGACAGTAAGGTTAATTCTTTAAATAGGTAAAAAACTGAGATCCATGGTCATTCCAGTCAGTTAATTAACAGAAATTTCAACTTGGTTGGTTGAAAGGAACCAAAATGTAGACAACATGACTAGTGGTAACAATTCTGAAATAGGTCCATTGTGTGATGGAAACTGTAGTACTAGAAGAAAGATTTTTTTATGGAAAGAATCAAATATTTTCTGTACAGCAGTGAATTTAGTATTTTGATGATGACCGTATAATATCTTGCATAGTTTATTAACAATCATTAATACCTACAGTAAATACAGGCTCAAACCGTCTGTGAGCTGTCCTTCAGTATTCTCAAGCATGATATTTGCATATTAAGAGGGCTTTGCAAAGAATCTCAGCTGCCGCAATAACTCAGTGCTATCAACATTAACAAACTTAAAAAGTTTATTTCTAATCACTAAGCAGAAGAATCTAATGATATTTGTGATACCATGTTTTATCTGGGATACCAGTATAACAGAAGTAACAGAGAATCAGAACAAGTAAAACCAAGGCCAGAGAGGATACACTAAGTCACTTAAAATATTACTAAAAGTCTGCATTGAAAATGTCAAATTGACTAATTTGTTTCAGGGTTATCTGATATCTCTGTAGATTACATTATCTGTTTTAACTACATCTCCATTGAGTCAGAGCGTGGCTAATCTGTTGACACCTTCCTACACACTCCTAAATTAGGACACCTGTTCTTAAGCTGAATCCTATTCCTACTATTCAGAAATCTGAAGTGATTCAGATTCAGGCTCAGAAGAGGCTCAGGCCTGAGCCTCTTCATCTAGGGTTGGTATCGAAAACTTCATGGGGAGACTAACAGATATAATACAGGATTTACAGGATATCTGCACCATTCTGGTGCACAGTGTGGTATTATGAGTAGCCAAACAAGATGATGGATAACTGGATATGGATAACTGCATCTCTATCCTCCCTAAGAACCTCTGAACTGAGGAGAGATGGAATACAGGTACAGTTTCATAGTAACATTATTTTCCCTACTTGAGGCTGTCTTTTTGGTACTAAAATTGAAATTAAGTATGAACTTAGTTTGAGTATGAACACAGTGTGCAAGGGAACTCTCTTCCACAGAAATAGACATTAATTTTTTTTTTATATTTTTGTATTACTTTCATCTAAGTGCAAGACTACTTTTTTGGGTTTGGCGAGAAACAGTTTTTCCACACTTGCATGCTCTTGAGCTGATGTTTGTTTCAAACATCATTATTCTAATTTCTGTTATAAAGAGCTGTACAACTAAGAGCAAATTATAAACCAAGTGTTAATAAGCCAAATAGCAGAGAAATATTAATCTAATTTTTTAAAGTATTAACATTATGTTCTTTTATTACAAATCAGAAAACAAGTTTACTTCACATTATCAACCAATAAAATTACGCTAAAAATTAAAAATTCTTCACTGCAAAACCTCAAAAAAGCTTTGTATTTAACAGCAAACTCATTTCCTTGATGTGATGCTAAAAAATGTTCAAATAAGTTTTGCTATAAAACTGCCATCTGATTGAGAGAAATTATAGTTATTGCTGTGCTAAAAGCAGCAGCTAAATGTCCTTTCTCAGTTGTATTCACCTGCCTTGTGTTTAGTTCATATACCTTATTCAACACATACAGTTCTGTCATTTCGTAAATAACATATTTGGTAGTTATACACATTCATGCAGAAAAGTTCAGCTCAAATATTTACTAAAGCAAAGACTTGGAGCCACCTCTGGGAAAGAAAAAGACCCAAAAGGCAAAGAGGTGTTGGAAGACATGTTATAAACAGAACATTAGCTTGAGACCCTTAATATATGGAAGATCAGAGAGTATCTTAATTTAAAATGCTCACTTCAAGGATGAAGTAGGAAAATGGGAAATTTACATTGAGGAGAAAAATGGTGTCTGATTTAGATATTTGAACCTATTTATTCACCTTATAAATATGTACTACAAGTGTTTTTGAGTCAAGTAATATGCTGAAAATTTATGCTTATTTCTGTGATTTTTCAGCTTTAATAAAATTATGATTTTTTTTTACTTCAGTTTGTTATTGACATTAATAATTTCCTCCTTTTCTGACAAAAAAAAAATTTTCATCAATGAGTCTATTAGGAAATACAAATTACAAGGTTCAAGCAAGTCTCTAAAACGGAGCATATAATTTGCATTATATGAAAGTTCAGAACCAAAGATCTGAGAAGCTTAAATTTCCTGATCAACTTGTCAGTGTGAAAGTCAAGAAAGAGTTTTGTGAGCCTTAGTCTTATTTTGAAAGACAAGAACATATCTTTAGGTTTAGCTGAAAAAAAAGGAAGAATTCTAAAAAATAAATATCTGAAACATATTCTGAAATAAATACAGTAGACAAATTTAATGTTTCAGTTTGTGAGAAATAGGTACAAGAATGAAAAAGTTACAGCTTTCAATTAAAAAAGTTACAGCTGTTAGTTAAATTAAGATTATATTTGACAATATATTAATAATAGTTTAAATGATTTCTTATTGGGATTACATGTGAACATGTATTTATGATTATTGGGATTACATATGAACATGTATTATGCATTATGTTATATTCGCAGTACAATAGATATATTTAACTGAGCAATAATTTTAAGCAATTCAATTATTTGCAGTCTCAGGGTTTCAAATCATAAAAATATAGTGAAAAAGAAAACCCCTAAATAACGAAAAAACTATGATACTTTGTGCTGTTCATTAAATTTAAAAATAGGAATTTTTTGAATATGTTCCATGAAGCCATGACATTTGTCACAGGCATTGTGACAACTGGTAATTAAGATCCCCTAAGAAAGGCAGACCTGTTTCACATTATCGTGTGTCAGAAGCTCTCTGTTTTGGAGCTGGTTACAGTAAGTGCACATGTGTTTACTATACTAGGTGTGCATGGTCACAGTCATAGAATCATAGAATCAGTACTCCACACTCTGGTCAGATTTGTCATTATCTCAATGCTTTGCGCCCCACATTCGGTGTCAAAAAGGACTGTCGTGGTTTAACCCCACCTGACAGCTAAGTCCTGTGCAGCTACTCCCTCCCTCCCTCCCTTCCCCACTGCCCATGGGATGGGGAGGGGAATTAAAAGAAAGGTAAAACCTATGGGTTGAGATAAGAACAATTTAATGAAAGCATAAGCTTTTGAGTAAAATACTAATAATGGTTTTAGTAATAACAATAATGAAATGAAAAGGAGAGATATAAATAAAACCCAAGAAACTCAAGTGCTGCACAATACAATTGCTCAACACTCACTGATCCATGCCCAGTCCAACCCTGAGCAGGGATCAGTCCCTCCCAGTCAACTTATTCCAATTTGTATACTGGGCACGATATTATATGGCATAGAATATTTTTTTGGCCAATTTGGATCACCTGTCCTGACCATGCTTCCTCCCAGCTTCTTGTGCACCTGCTCAGTGGCAGAGCTTGGGAAACTGAGAAGTTCTTGACTTAGGATAAGCACTGGTCAGCAACAACCAGAACATCAGTGTGTTATCAATATTATTCTCATACTAAAGCCAGAATACGGCACTGTACCAGCTACCAGGAAGAAAACTAACTCCACTTTGGCTGAAACCAGGACAAAATGCATTAAGCATTCCCTCTGCTATGAGTTATTTTTAAACTACAACAAGGTGAAGGCAGTAGTGCATGAAGCAGACAAGTAGAAGAGCTGAGGAGAGTGCGCACTTGCAAGTACAATCTGCAGTTAAATGCTCTGTAGTCTGAAATGAGACTGGAATGGCCTAGAGGTACTTTAAGAACATGTCATGTTGTGGTAAAAAGGGCATGGCAGTGTGGTGCATTCACACAAGTGACTTTTGCTTCTATGGTTTGTTCCTCATGTTCTATTTATTCATTTTATGCTGAAGTTAATATCTTATTTCCAAGAATGAGAAATTAAAAGGCAAAAATCAAGACATATGGAAATTAATATAAAGACAATTAATAAAGTTATTGTATAGCCCTCGAGGAAGAAGAGAATGATCTGCTCTTCCTTCTCCTCTTAATATACAAGGCATTTATGTGCATTATGAGGGGTTGTCAGGCTCTAGCCATATCATTTCTGTTGTTCACTGATACCTCAGGGCTCCTGTATTTGTATGACTTGGCTCCTTTGTCTGCAGTGGGCATAAGGTGCATATTATAAAGAACTAACAAACCTATCTAGATCTAAACCTAATTGACTAAATATTGCTAAAACGGAGGTGAAAAAAGGTGAAAAAACTATTAAGGTTTTATCACTTTCATCCTAGTAGAAAAAAAAATCTTTCTTAACCCAAATAGATAGTTACTCACACCTCCAGTATCATCAGGCCATGGCCCTATATAATGATAGAGTATCACCACCTAGGAATAAATGGTGCCTCTCTTCAACCTCCAGCTGTAGAATAGGGGAATGAATGTGGAAGCCAAAACTGCACTACTACCATATTGCCATGTCTACTCAGTGTGAATCAGACATCTTGAGGAGGAACAGAAAGGTCTGTTTTGAAGTGTCTCCCTGGTTTTTCTAGCTCCTTCCCTACTTCATGCTTTATAATCCACGCTGGTCAAACTGGTTTTCCTTGTAATTGAGGACTGGTTGAAAACATTATTTTTCTACTTTAGTCAGAAATAGAAACTTGAGTTAATAATACTATTCATGTCTGCAGATTTATATCTTTAACATATCTGTAACTTGTGAATGGAAAGCTGTAAAATCTTCTAGATGCATGAGTAGTCAAAGTCAATGGACAAACTGTTTTAGCTCATGTCTGCACTACTGTAGCTGTGCTGAAGTCAGTAGAATTTTTTACCTGCACAGAGAAAAGTAATGTAGTTATGAAACAAGCTAATATATTTATTCAGAATATTCACACCTCTTTCACAGATGTCAGACTTTTTATTGCTGAGTTAAGCCAAAATACTAGTAAATCCAAATGCATTTTAGAGATTTTTTTTTCTTTCTGTGTCATGTAAGTAAATAGGGAAATAAGGATGAAACTCGTAAAAGATTCCATAAAGCTTTAATTTTATCTTCATTAACATTCAATTTATTTCCAGATCTTGAGGGGAAAATATCTTTTTGCATGTTTTGTCTGAGCAGGAATCTGCGCAGGCCTGAGAGAAAGAAATCAGGAGGGTTTGCCATTAACTTTAGCTTTCTTTAATCAGAACTTACTTAGAGACTGAGAAAATTAGAAAGCCAGATTTGTCCAACTGTGTGTACAGCACCTACTTTTCAATATACAATTTTAACTTCTGAGATTTTTCTACAGCCACTGAATATTAAGGTAAAAAGCATTTATAGTTGATTATCTTTTTAGTGAATACTGAATAACTGGGGAATTGATTTCTGTGATGATGTGTTCTTGTCTTACCACAGCCAACTCCAAAGACAGTAATTTCAAAGCCTTTGTATTTCTTGTTCTGCTGTACCTTAGATTTATAAAGTTTTTTCTTGACATACTGAGAAACAAGTTACATTTTCTCCTAACTCATCCCTAGCTGATTATTTGTCTTATTCTGTTAAAAAGGACTTAAAATGGAAATTTGTGTACTTAATTCTCAACTAGGCCGTTTGTGTTCATATGCTGAACTTATTTTCTGCAGCATTTCCTTCTTCTGTCCTTTAGAACACAATGTGGTAAGTGCAGTAAAGTTTGACAATTTTTAATTTGTTTACTAAAAGTAGCAAATGTTATGCAGCAGCTACTAAAAATTACTCAAAAAACCCCCAAGATAATGGTTTTGAGAAAGAATTTTTCTCCTTTATAGTGGCACCACCTTAGTGAAAATGTCTGACAGAAAATTACAGAGCTCTGAATTTTCTCTTTATTGTTCTGACTTGATATTTTTTCAAAACCAGAACTTTGGCCATGGGAAGTTCCTCTCTGTATGTCAGTCTTACATTACGTATGCTCAGGTGTTTCAGCTCTTCAGTGCATTTCATTTGAACAGACTTGAACTGAGTATTCTTCTACTTACAGAAATTTGTTTTAATCTAAATATAGACGTATTTGTATTCAATGTGTTTACCAATGAAAATTACACAGCTTGCCATTGGTGTTCACCTGTTGACCAATATTTAATAATTAGCAAACCTGCTAAGTAGTGATTTCTTTTAGGTGTCAAATAAGTTTAGTCCCCTTGCAAATAGTACATTTTACTAACTAGCAGAGCTAGCCAAATGGTAAAAGGTGATGGATGTATCAGGTGTCATTCTTCATTAGTAATTAATCATTATTAATTATCTGAAAGGCATGAGCTCTTGTGAGCTGGATACATCATGCAATAAATTATATAATAAGAATATATCATTTTTTTTTATCTGTAGCTAACAAAAGGAAGCCCTAGTTTCAGTTTTGAAGACTGTAGAGCATTTCTTAAACAAGGCAGATATCTGGTTTATGACCATTTGCAATTCTTGCAGAGATGCCTTTCACTTGATCATTGCTCATTAATGTACTTGCAGTGGAAACATTGTAACAGCTAATATGATGCATTTTTTTCCTGCATCTATTCCTTTTCTGTTTCCTTTTTAACACTTAATGATCTTCCCAGACAAAATGTTTCTTCTAATGCATGTGACAACTCCAAATTGATGGATTAGCCATATTTTAATCTATCATCTAGCCAATAGAGTCAACTGAGTTTCAGTTGTAGAGTTAAATTTGTTTTTAATTCAAATTTGTGATATAGCTTAATTAAGGCTTACTTTCTACTTTTATTAGCTTTTCAAGATGCATTTAGAGAGGCGAAATTCAATATCTTTAGTAGTCTTTCTGCAAGTAGTGAGTTCATTTTGTGCTAACTTGGAAAATGTGACAGCTTTATGAAAAGGTTTATGTAATCTGTCTCTGCTGTTCTGTCTTCCTTCTTTGATTCTCCCTTAAGTTCTTGAGCTATGAATTGTTTCCCTTCATCCCACTGCAATTGTCATTTTGCAGAACATGGGTGATAGTTCAAGGACATTTCACTTGGAGCTTCATGCTGGTTTTATGGGATATGGGCAAATGATCTCACAGATGGATGGCAGGGATTTTCTTGGGAATTTTCAGAGACTTTGGGGTAGCTGATGGGAACAAACACATCGTTACGTGCAGCAAGGAAAACTCTGAGGTCTCTGCAGCTTACAACAGGGCCTGCAGTGTTAAGACAAACCAACCTGAGGTTCTTCAAATGGTCAACTTTCAGGAGCAGCTCCGTAGTAGTAAAGTTGCCTGTGAATACATCCAATACATTTCACTGCTTACTAAGTGCCAAAGCAGAGGAGGTTTTACCATGAATATTATAGCTTGTTATGGTTTTCTAATGGTTAGAAATGGAAACTTTGCAATTACATGGGTTTTTGCAATATGCAGATTTCAGGACAAATCTGTAAACATAACTTCTAGTAAGGTCCAGATTACGAAGCTCATGGATCAGTGGGCAGCATGGCAAAAGCTTAAAATCCTGAGAACATAACTCTATACTCCTAAGTGCATTAGAGCTGCTAAATGTTTTAAACAGCAAATTGCTGACTAAAATGAGAATAGAAATGTGAAATCATCCAGATAATACTTGCAGAGTGAAGACACTAGAATTAAGTGTTTGGGGAGATAAATTCTAAATTCAGTGAAGTTTATACAATTCTATTTCATGTATAAAGAGTAAAAAACTCAAAGCAAATACTACTTGCACTCTGTGAGGCATAGTGTTACCATTCCTCTTTGAGGGATTAGAGTCTTGAAAGTCTACTTTGAATTTTACAGCTTACATCCATTTTCAAATTAGAAACACATAAGTGCAGTCTCTCTTGAGTCAGGGACAACACGATACTGAGTGTATTAATGTATTACTACAACAGTCAGTGCCAGTAGTACTTCTGAATTACAAAACAATACCATGCAGTACTTCATATGCTGATGCAATACAGGCATCTTTAAAAATGCACATAAAACTCCTTTGAAATGTAGCACAGAAAATTTGTGTGTACTTGAGGGGATATCAAGAAGTTATGTTACAGCTGCACACTACTTTTTCCCAGGTCAGCTAGCAAGCAGAACACATAGTCTTGAAAATTATATGTGTTTTATAAAAAAACACAGTTGTCAGAAGCATCACAGGAATCATTTAATTTTAATATGCATATTTTAAATGGAAACTTGTGTCTTCAAGACGTGAAGACATGGGGGAAGGGCCAATGTATTTTGAAAAACTCTCAAAAAATGGTTACTATTTTTAACCTGAAGAAGCATTCAAGGTATAACATACTTTCAGCTAATGGAAAAGTTTGAGCTCCACAGAGCTTGTGGGTTGCTGACCCCTGTGGCATGTACATTCCTGATGTTCCATAGGACTTATCCTTCTTACAGAGAGTGTGGTCTTCTTCCATGGGAGAGGTAAGGGCTAACATTCCTCCCTAAAACTAGTAAGCAGAAATAAAAACTGAGTGTCTGAAGCTGATATGCTTACTAATTCATGTGGGTTTTTATGAAGACACAGCTTCTTGAGAACAAATAAAGTCTCTTCAGCGAAGGGTGATGATTATTTCTCTTTCACATCAGAGAAAGACTTTAGTAGCTCAAAAGCTCACGAAAAGTAGTAATAACCACCCTTCACAGATGAGATATCCTGTAGATATAAAATGTGCAGTTGTCACCTCTCTGAGTCTCCAGTTGTGGAGCTGATAAACAAAGTCTAAGATTTCCCTTCCATGTAGACACATCTGAATTCTTTCAAATCATTTTCCCCCCTCCTCTTTTCTCTTTAAAGTGCAGATCAGCAGGTGCAGATGTGTCTGTTGTAGGGAAAGGTGAGAGATTACTTCCATGGAATCTCATGTGAACCAACAGAGCTTCTGAAAAGGTCTGTCGAAGGTCTTTCTTTAGTGTGCAAAGTCTACTCTTTACCCCCGTTAATTTCTGTAGCAAGCAGCCATACCACATGGGTTGGAGAGTATCTCAGTGCTCAGGACATGTCCTGTCAGGGCGAAACAGTTTCTGTAACAAAAGCACAGCCTGACATCAAAATTCAAATTCTTTTGACAACCATTACAGATGCTGGGTGTAGATAACAAGGCCACCCCCTGTATCAGTATAGGCTAGGGGATGAACAGATGAATACCAACCAAACAGCCCTGCCAACAGGGACTTGGGGGTGCTGGTGAATGAGAGGTTGGACATGACCCAGCAAAGTGTGCTTGTGGCCCAGAAAGCCAATTATATCCTGGGCTGCATCAAAAGCAACGTGGCCAGCAGGTCAAGGGAGGTATATTCTGCCCCTCTACTCTGCCCTCATGAGACCCCACATGGAGTGCCGCATCCAGCTCTGGGGTCCCCAACACAGGAAAGAGTGTATTGGACTCACTTTTTGAAGCGAGTCCAAGGGAGGGTCACCAAAGTGATTAGAGGGCTGGAACATCTCTCCTGTGAGGAAAGGGTAATTGGAGCCCTAAATTTCCTGAATTTAAATAAATAATAATAATAAAAAGCTTATAAATTTATTGTATGGAAGTTTTCATATTGTGTAATTGTAAGTTTGTGTGATAATATAATTTGTCAACAATGTAATTAGTTTTCTCTTTCTCTATTAATTACAAACTACTTTTCACCCTGAATTTAAATTTAACATGGGGTGTGGATGAAGACCTATGGATCTTTAATCTCCAAATTCTCTGGCTATTTAACCTTGAGTCAAGACATTTGACATTTGAGAATATTTTTAAAACTTTTTTATTAGCATAGAAACATTCATCTCTCCTTCAGAAATTATCTTCTGATGATTAGTCTATATTTGTAGGCCACTTTGGAGATTTTCAGCACTGAATACCAATTAAGAGCTTATGTTTCTGTTACTATTCTTATTTGAATTTTTCCCCTTCTCCAAGTGTTTGAGGAAAGTAAATAAGATCAAAGGCATTTCTAAGGAAAGTCTTTAGGAAAGACTTAAGGAAAGTTATGAGGACTGTGTGTTTCTAACAGCTAGATAACTCATCCTGTTAATTCTCTCTGTTCTTGTTCTCTGCTATCCCACTCCTTGCTTCATTATGGTACAAGACTTATGTAACTAAGGTGGAAGAGATGACACAATGTGATGAGTTGCTCTGCACGATGAATTGCTTTACTTTCCAACAACTTTTATGGTTTGTTGCTGTGCTTCTTGTTTCAACTTGGAGAATTAAATGCAAAGCTGGTCAAAACTTAGAATTGTGAGAGAAAAATACAGCAGTTCCATTTTAAAATATAATCTTTGCATTAATTAATTTAAGAAATTTGTAATATTAAGACATGTCTTCTGAGAAATTTTTAATTGAATAACAGGATTGTTTTATTTTAAATTGTATAACTGATTATATTTTGACTATTTCTTGTCTAATCTGTGACAGCATTACATAAGACTTAAAAGTGTAAATGACTACGGACATGCCACAGTGTGAATAATAATTTAAACTCTTTTATATAAATAAAAAAGAAGTAAACATACCTGCTACTTACTTTGAAACAAATTATCTTATTTTCTCCCTTAAACAGATTTCTGCTTGTATTGAAATTTTTTGACAGAAGTTGGAAGAAAACAAGTGGGAAAGAAATACAGCTGTCTTAATTTTTCTTATCTTGCAATCACTTTTCTATGTCAATGAAAATAACCTAAATTAATTTTCTCCCTCCCATACCAAAGCCAAGAGTATCAGTAGCTCTGATAATTTTGTTCCTTCCAGTAATGTACTACTCTAGGGAGGGAAGAAGCCTCTGGTTATATTATTGCAAAGTTAAATAAGCTGCCATCTATGGAAGATATAAAGTTTTCATGAATATAGCTCCATCTTTTACAATATGTATAAAATGAGACCTGAGGAGGTTTTTGTAAAACAAGAAGCAAACCAATGGCTCTTGAGGAAGGATAGTTACCAGAGCAACCTATTAAACATTGCTTTATATTATCAAGTAAGCATATAGCTTGCACTGCTGTTGATAATTGTTTTTACTTATAACCCAGAGGTTATTTATATGGAAATCTTGTAGCATGTTGTGGAATCTTGAAAAATATGTAACTTCACAAGAGCTACCAACCAAGGAAGGGAACATGATCCTGAAATGTTAACTAAGAAATCTCATCTTAGTGAGAATTTAAGATTGTAGGCCTCATGAAAGATCAGAAAATGGAGGGAGAGAACATACACCTCTTTAAAATAAAAAGAATACTGTTTTATAAGTTTGGAGGTTAGGTTCCTTAATGCTAGTAAGACCCTGCGAATAGACTGGAACTTTATGTTTTAAGATGCCTCCTCACTCTCAACTAAAATACAGTCTTAGAAAGTACCTCAAGTATTCTCATCTTGTCCAGCTTCTGGACACAAACGAACTGACTAAACTCATAGCAATGAGGGTACTAAGAATACTTCTGTGTGTATTCTCTCACTGGAACAGGAATGTTAACTGATTAGTTCAAGATGTCCAACAACCCAAGTTTATAGTCATGTTTGTTCTAATTTGACTAGTCACCAATTAACTTGTGAAGAAATATGTGCATGCAATCTTGATCTTGAGTAAGTTATAATTTAGGCAAGAAGTGCAGATAATACAATAGTCAGGCAGAACAGGAGGTAGAAGCTGTCACTTCTGAGAG
>NW_020955797.1:79270-85963 GCF_003031625.1 Empidonax traillii
CAGGCAACCAACAATAGGACAAGAGGACATGGGCTCAAGCTCTGCCAGGGGAGGTTTAGGTTAGATGTTAGGAAGAAATTCTTTACAGAGAGGGTAATCAGGCATTGGAACAGCCTACCCAGAGAGGTGGTGGATTCACCATCCCTGGAGGTTTTTAAGCAGAGATTGGATGTGGCCCTTAGTGCCATGCTATAGTTGGATCAGGGGTTGGACTTGATGATCTTGGAGGTCTTTTCCAACCCAATCTATTCTATGATTCTATGATTTCTAAGTTTATCAATTTCAGGTTTGCAAACTGTTTATAAAGTAGAATGTGTCCAGTTATTATCAAAGATGAGTAGTATTAGGCCACCTAAGTTTGGTAGACCAAACTTCTTTTTAGAATGCTTAAGATAAGGGAGAAGACAAAACTTAGAATAATGGTGGGTTTTTTACATGACATGTACTTTACACGGTGTAAGAAAGAATACCTTTAAAGATGCAGGTAGCAGACTCTGATCATAGAAAATAAGGTGTTAGGTGAAAATGCTGTTGCATTATGCACACTGTTTTCAGTGGGTGAGTCAAGTTTTAATAATAATTATGCAGCAATAATTTTTAGAGCATGTTCTATCAGATGTTGTTTTAAATTCTTGGGCACTTGGACTGTGATTCAGACACTCAGCTGCTTGCTTCACCTAATGAAGAAAATCAGATCTTGCTGTAATAGGCATGCACTGACACAGAGAAAAAAAAGAAATTATTGCCATACTCTTCTAGCATGATGCAGAGACATCTAATATCAAAATCCTGACTAACTCTGTGTCTAGAACAAGTATTTTGAAATTTCTGAATTCACGAGAACATTTGGAGCTATGATTCATTGCTAAACATCGAGTGTTTAGAATTTTGCACGAATGTCTCCAGATGAGCTAAAGAGAGCAGAATGTTGCATAAGACTTCATTTAGAGTACAACTGAAAAATATTCACTCTGCAGAGATGCAGTCTGAGACCTTACACAGCCAGGAGTATGACTTACCATGGGTAATATGTGTCTTGGACTCTGAAGGATCAAAGCTTATCATATAGAATCATAGAATGTTAAGGGGTTGCAATAGACCTTAAAGATCACCTAGGAATAACTTCTCCTAGATGTAACCAAACACAATTTTTGAATAGGAAAAGGATTGTATCATTAAAAAGACATTTATTCCCTTCAGTTATGTCGTGTCAGCCCATTTTTGAGGCTGAGGATGGTTTTGTCCAGGTAATTTCCGGACAAAAAGACTAATCAAAAATCTAGAAACGCCTTTGCTAATTACATCTTCAAGAAAACGGAAGAGAAGGTTGTTGACGCAGTTGGAATTAGAGTAGCAGCCATGTAGGGGAGAGGAGTACTGGGCCCGAACAGGGCCAGACTCCCTCCTCCCCCGGCTTGGGCCGGGGGGGAGCAGATGTAGTACTGAAGTCCTCCCTTCTCTCTTGTAAAGGAGTGAAGAAAAAAAAGTTTAAAAGACGGACTGCTTGGACAGAAACCGCTGTGGAAGAATTCCAGCCGAAAGATAACGGAGCTTCTAAGGTTGGAGCTGGCAATTAAAACTGCAGCAAGAAAAGTAAAGTGCGAAAGGGGGGAGGCTTGTTTCCCCCCTGCCTTTTCGCTCTCTTTTCTTAGCAGGGAAAAGACTGAAAAGTAATCCCTGCTACTTGTAAAAGCTTGTTGGAATAAGGAAACCCCCCATGCAGCTGATAGAAGAGCCTGTGGATGTACCAAAGAGAACTGAGACTTCATGAAAAGGACTGAAGTGAAGCAGAGTCCTGGTGGAGATTTGTAACCCTGAGGGAAACCTGTGCTAGAGCAGTGATGACGCAGGTGAGATACTGAGATCCGTGCGTGTGTGGATCTATACTACTACTGAAAATTTTGTGACTCTAAAAATCTCATGCTGGAGCGAGACGGCCCATGTGAGATACTGGAATCCGTGTGTGTGTGGATTCGTGCTAAATCCATGTTGAGAAGTCTATCAAAGACTGTTCTCCCATGGAGAGGGACCTCCATAGGGAAACAGGAGTGGACTCTTAAACCATTAACCCCTGTAACCCTGTGGAAGAAGATCCATAGTAAGCAAGTGTCCCCTTGCAAGCCTATGGAAGAAAAAACCCTTCGGGACCTGAGTAATCTCCATCCTTCAGTTTTAGCCCAGGAGGGAAGTAAGCCCAGCCCTGGAAGCCAACACAGAACGAGAGGGAGAGAGAAGAAATTCCACCTGCAATGAAAGTGCTGCTGCTGCTGAGGATCTGCTATTAGAAGGAAAGAACTGGAACTCCAAAGATACAGAATGAGACTACTTCTTCTCCTTGGACTAGTATAAAAAGGGAAGAAGTATTTCTGTGTATATATAGCATTTCAACTTGAGTAAAAATTGTTATAGATATAGTTCTTTAATTTTTAACTTATTAGTAGTTTTTATTTTACTAGTAATAAATGTTTATACTATTTTCCCCAAATCCTGTCTCCCTTTTGTCTGCAAATACCTTCTCTCAACTAGTAATAATTATGTGGGGAATAGAAGGCAAAATTAACCCAAAGCAAAACCACGACAAGTTATCAGCTTTAAATGAGAGTACAAAGAGCAATGGATGTTAATAGGTAAAGGTGATAAGAGAGTCCTTGTGGATGTTGCTTCCACAGGTAGGAACTGAATGACATGTTCTCTGAAGGACAGTGCACGTCATCTAAATGAGTCAGTCCATAGACTGTAACTCAGAAGTCTGCTATATACATTTAGATAATGAAAAAAAAAATGTTCGAATAGCCCCACAGAATAGATATGGAGAAGGAATTCTCCTCTCAGACAATAACTTGCTAGACCACTTTCCTAGTGGTGAGCTGTGATACTGAAAACCAATCTTCTCATGAAGTTCCCCATGAATGAATGCATGGTGGAGTGTCTAATGATCTCCTTACCTGTACTACCCTTTTATTTCCTGTAATTTAAGCAAGATAAATTGTCTTTTCATTTTGGCACTACAACAGACAGAAAAATTTGCAAAATTTGTCTTCTGAAGCTTGGCTGAAGCTTTTTGGGGGAGACTTTTTAGGGAACTGATACCTGAAAATTCCTCAGAAAGTTTCTGGAAATATGTGCAGTGGAAACTAAAATCTGAAAAGCTCTGAATAGCCATGAGTCACTGAAGGTTAGCTTATTCTTTACACATGCTGTTATTTTAGAGATATCTAGAACAACTATATGGAAAAAACATAGTTATGGACTCCCTGGGACTAAATTATTATGTTACCACTTTGCTTCTTCCAGTGCCTTAGAGCAACCCATGTTGTATTATCTGCATGGAAGTAGAAGATCCAAGCAAAGCAGTGTGTGATGGTATCTTAGATTGACTTGCACATGTGTATACTGAATTAAAAGAGCTAAAAATATTTCCTGTTAAGCTGCAAAGAAGCAACTTGGGCAATTAAGTTGCCCCTCCTGTGCTAAATTCTGGGAAGGCATGTCCTGTGACAGGTGTAAACCATTGCTTGTTTCTCTCCAAGGAGCAGTTGTCTAAGAGACAATTCCGGGTCTGAACGTACCTCAGATGATTAGCTCGCTCCCTCCTTTTCTCTTGTCTTATTCCCTTCACTTCTGGTTCCCTTCACTTCTGGTTCTACTTGATGAATTCATATTACCTATATCTTCATTCACTGAAAGTTTATATGCTTGCTACAGGGAATTCTTCTATTGGTGGTGTTGAAAAATGTATGATTTACTTGGCATATCTAATGGAAAAGTACTTTCATAAAACCTGATGAGAGAAGCTGGTTTTTGCATCCATACCCTGTTGTATTAAGAGAAGGAAGGACAGTGGTAATTTTGAGGCATTTGGCACATCAGCACATGGAAATGCATAATAAATTTCTGTAGTCTCCAGTTCTTTACATCTACTTCCATATGCCCTCCTGATTTGACACTATGATAAAACAGAGTCCTCCAGAAAATGAAATATTAGGACTTTCACTTTTTTCCCCCTTTATTAGAAAAGTGTTGATTTGTACACAAGATTATACACATGGTAATCAGGGAGACTGTGTGGCCTGCTATTTTTCACCTATTATAAATTGATCAATAGTGGAAAATCTAAGTGTATAGAAGTTCTACAAGGAATTGTTGCAGGAAATTTTGATATTGGAGACAATTTTATATACTATCATACCATATTATTTCTCCATAGCAACTCCATTTACACCAATTCTACTTCAATGACATATTATTATTACACTCAGCTTTTTAAAAAGACCAGGTTAACTTGTGTGTTTTTTAGCAAGGTATACTTGAGGCAATTATGATCTACTCCCTCAATGTGCATTTAAAAATAATGCAATTAATCAATAATGTAAAGATGTATATTATGAAAACAAAAGGATAACGGGCAAAAATACATCAAGCACATGCAATGGACTCAAATGTCTATCCATGGTTCAATTTTTATTGGTAATTAATATAGCTATTAAGACTGTGCTGTAAATTTTGGGTACGTTGGTAATGGTGCCTTTACTTTTTATAAAATATTATTTTGCTTTAAACACATTCACAATGAGATCAACAGAACTTAAACAATTTTTATATGGGAGCAGAAACCAAAGTTCTGTTATTTATATTTGCCAATTCACTGATACTGTTAAAACACATTTATAGTTAATTATTTTTAATTCCAGTTTTATGATTTTTTTTTCCTTTAATAAAGAGAGCAAACATTAATCTTATAATCATTTGGTGGGACTTCTAAATTGTTGTTATCCAAGGTCTCTTTATTATGCATTACATATTTCACTGGTTAAATTATTTCTTCCGGTATTTTTGTCTATTCGGTTCTGAGCCAGTCAAAATCATAAGAGTAATAGAAGATTTAAAGACAAAAATCAGTAAGAAATCATTTAGAATATTATATGATGGTAGAAAAGTCAAAACATTTTGGTATAACTGTAGTTGCATCTTTTTTTTCAATATAGACATTATGTGCCCAGTTATATATGTAAGAGCCTATACATGAATTAGGTACACAGATATTTGGACAAGAACAGATTACGTGGAAAAATTGTTTTTCATAGAGTAATACTAAAATAAGGATGTTGAAGGATTGTGTGAGGCAGTTAAAATATCAGTGGCGTTTCTTATTGATCACTGTGAAAGCCAGTTTGCTTAGAAATGGTTTGTATTATGTGAAAAAGGTTAACATAGGAGTTTTTGTGTCCAGAAATGAGGACTATGGTTGCATCAATCAAAACCAAACTCTAGCTAATAAAATATCTGCAGGACAAGGTATTTTAGAGATTATCATAAAGAAGAAAAATAGGAAGCTTGGAAAAGAAAATAGCTCTGTTTTTCCCATGTTAAGTGAATTCCTAAATGAACAAATAGAATTAGGTATTTGTGGGAGATTCAGTATGAACTGAAGGAGGTAAAGCTGGGATGATGGGGAAAATCTACAAGTTCCAAAAGCCAAACCCTGAGACTAAACCTGAGTTCTCTCAGGGAGAAATCTTGACAGGGAAATATGAGAATATCCTGCAGACTTTCAAACAAGGAGCAGAAGAATGACAAAATATATGTGAACAGAGGGATAAAAGTGAAAAATCATGTACAAAAGCCTCGGATAATCAAATCAACTTTTACTTTTAAATATTGATAAAAAATAGTATAATTGTCTATTTCATCAATTGCAATATGGTACAGTTGTATCAACAATTTAAGAGACTGAAAAACCAAGAGAAGAAAACAAAATGTTCTTCCAACTTTGCAGTTTATTGAAATTTGATAGTCGATACAGCAATTAAAAATTGTATGTGAATGGACTCACTTTCTCAGAAGAATAACCTTGAACAAATTACATGCTCATAGATATCAGAGAATAGTGCAGATGGGCCACCATTTCTGTATCGTACAAGATCATGATGATACACAGTTGTGCCTGCAGCAATCCCCTATATGAAATATCACTTGCTTACCGAAAAAATTGTATGGGTGAATCGCACTTTTTTTCAGGAACTAAAGAGAGCAAATTGTATCTGAAATTCTACCATATTCAGAGTGCACATGACATGAATGGTATCTTGCCACTGTTCAATATGAGGCTGGTCAACTCAGGCAAAATTGGTGATGTATTTCATAGAATCACAGAATTGTTTAGGTTGGAAGGGGCCTTAAAGATCGTCTA
Organism: Empidonax traillii; assembly: GCF_003031625.1. Taxonomy (NCBI): domain Eukaryota; kingdom Metazoa; phylum Chordata; class Aves; order Passeriformes; family Tyrannidae; genus Empidonax; species Empidonax traillii. Next base: position 85,461 of record NW_020955797.1, read on the forward strand.
GTTCCTCTGTCATGGACAGGAACACCTTCCGCTAAGCCAGGTTGCTCAAAGGCCTATCAAGCTTGGCCTTGAGCACTTCCAGGAACGGGGCATCACAACTTCTCTGGTTAATCTGTTCCAGTGCCTCACCACCCTCACAGTGAAGAATTTCCTATTAATATCTAACCTAAACCTTCCTTCTTTCAGTTTAAAGCTTCTTCACCCCCTTGTCCTATCACTACATGCCCCTATAAATAGGGCCCTTCTTCCCTCAAGCTTTCTTGTAAGCTCCTTTTAGTTACTAGAATAATGCTATATTTCTATATTTTGTTGATGCTCCAATACTGTAAAATTTACCACCATGTGCTTACTGTCATATGTCTTCTCTTTTGATAGAGAGAATAAGTTTTATTAAGTTTTATGCTAGACCATGTAACAGAATCCATAAAAGGGAAAATTTAGAGGCATCGGAGAATCTTCAAGTAATATTCCAAATTTTAAAATTACTTCGGCACTTCTCTTGA
>NW_020955797.1:86183-127183 GCF_003031625.1 Empidonax traillii
TATATTTCTATATTTTGTTGATGCTCCAATACTGTAAAATTTACCACCATGTGCTTACTGTCATATGTCTTCTCTTTTGATAGAGAGAATAAGTTTTATTAAGTTTTATGCTAGACCATGTAACAGAATCCATAAAAGGGAAAATTTAGAGGCATCGGAGAATCTTCAAGTAATATTCCAAATTTTAAAATTACTTCGGCACTTCTCTTGAAGTACTTAATATCAAAATAACTATGAATTGGATAAAGTAGAAGTAAAGAATGCTGGAAGAGAAGCCCGTTTAAAGATATGAGTAAAAATGTTATCTGTATTTTTTGATACAGATACAAAGTCTATTTTAACCGAAAGGCTTTGTAATGGGGCTTCTGACCCTGGTATGCCAGGGATAATATAATTATTATGCTGGTATTATTTAAGCATTTCAGTTTAAAGGAATAATTTCAATTATTATAGTAGCTAATATTTCATAATAAAATTAACTGAATAGTAAATCCAGCCTTCATAAGACCTTTGGCCACATATATCTCTATATGCCTAGGTTAGAAATTTTGAATATTCCCCTTCTCAAGGCCATTGCATTTTTTTATCCTGTTTGTGGTCAGGATAAGTCTCATCCCAACTCAGCCACTGAGAAGTCACGTGTGAGCTAAGTCTCTAAAGTTCTTTTAGAGTTCATATCAATCATGGTGGTCAAAAATTTATTCAGTTCACCCTGAAGTAAACAGTGAATGGCAGATGGGTTGTATTGCTCTTTAGCTAGTTTTTCTGAGCAGGGCTGTGGTAGAGAACAGCAAGGAGGAGGCATTTTAAAAATGTTGTGGTATTTAGTTCAATTAGTTTATAGTAAAACATTGATTGCTTCTTGACTGGGAAATGCATTTTTGGTTGTTTACTCCGCATACACAGCAAGCAAACCACTGTAGATACTGTGGATTTGCACAGTTCAGTAGTCTTTCATGGTTATTTGTTGTGTCTGCCTCCTTTGGACTGTGCTGCAGGGCTGAGGGTTTCAGACATTTCTTTGAAGAGAAAGCTCAAATGCTGCAACTCACTTGATGACTTGGCAATTACCCCAAGTTTTTGTCTTTAGTGAGTTTCTAATTGTTACCAGAGAAATCGCTGAGTATCTAAAAATGCTTTTGGACTAAATATCTGTTTTCTTTCTAATATACAGAAAGGCATTACTGGTTGTATTTTTTAAGCTCTGGATTTCCTTGTTCTTCTTATGGTTGCTAAAGAGAAACCTCATTAGCAGGATAGCCCTTTGTTTCAGTTACTTGATCTTTTTATAGTCTAGTGTAATGGTCAGAGCATGCATGGAGAATGTGGGAGATCTACGTTTCTATTTTGCCTGCAGGAAATCAAATTCCTCCTATTTCTTTTTGGGTCAGCTAGTCAGTAGGGTACAGGGTTTTTTGGAATGTTTAATATTAGAAGCAATCAATACTGTTCCAGCTGAAACTTTATAGAGAGAAACACAAGAATCATTCAAAGACAGGAATCACAAGAATTAATAGTATTTTGTTGACTGAGTTATGAAGTATTCACATGAAAAGGGAAATAAAGCTTTACTGGCTGATCCTAGGATTGTTCACATTTCATTTGTGCATTTTGCCAGACACAAATGTGTAAGAAGGTAAGGTAGCACGGACAAGCACTCAGAACACTGTCATCTGTAAATAGCATCCCTAAGCATAGACGAGTATACTATATATCCTTCTATTTGCCTAATGTTTTGGTTATCTGTTGATCGAGACATGTAATAGATTTTTGGAATAAAAAACACTTAACATTTTGTCACATTTGAGAGAAGATATTTTTGGGATTTTTCTCTCTGCCAATATTAAAATGTTTAGGCTAGGCTGACTTTAAGAAAGATCTCTTCTGGTTCTAGGCACCCATAAGTCTTTAAAGATAATGATAACATGAAACAATTACTATTAGTTGGGTTTAGTACTAATGACTTTTCTGTCACCTTTGGTAATGAGAGGATGATTGTGAGCCCACCACACCTACACAGCTAGAACTAATCAAGCAGGAAACATAATTCTATGGCTTTATTTTAGTGTGAAGGGTTGAGTTTATTGCACTAATCAGCACAAGAATGTTTTCTCCTTAAATTACTTAAGACTCCTTTTATGTTATGAAAGACTAGTTTCAATGAAAATATAATTCTTTTCTTAGGTAACACTGTGCCTTAGTTTGTGCTAACAAGTTAGGGAGTTGATATCATCAATTTGCTCACTTACACATGAGGCAGAATAGGAATACGACAGAGTCTGTTGGTCCTGGCAAGCCCCTGCTTCTCAGTACTTATCTCTTGTAGAAATATCCTGGGAAATAGAATGGGTCAAGGAAACAAAGTAAACAAACAAACAAGAATTCTGTCACATTTTTGTGAAATATGTAGTCTTGGCTAAACAAAACAAAAAGACATTTTTGAGAAATTCTACTAAAAGACAAGACTGATTTAAGACAGAGCCTCGGATAGGGGAGCTGGAAGTTTGCCCTGGGCAGTGTGGTTGCTGATGTCTCTGCTGTATGAGGGTTAGAAACTTCAGTTCCATTGAGCATCTGGATGATCATAGGTATAACATGGCTAAAGTGTTTCTGTCAGACCTGTCCTTATGACACTTAATGGGTTCAGTTCTTCAGAGAGTCTTCTAGTTTGACAAAGCATATAAACTTTCAAAATATTTTGTGAGATGTTGAATATCTTCTATAGGGACTTTATTTACAATTGAAATCAAAAATTTAAGCTACATTTTAGGTTGTTTGGTTGCAGTTTGCTTGGGTTTTTTCCTTCTAAGTTTTAAATGTCCCTTTGCATTACAGTTAGAAATGAAAGCTTTATCAAAATGTTAGAAATTTCCACACATAGAAATTTTGACCACCTCTGTGGGGAAAGACAGCATTATCTTTTCAGATTGAATTGGCAGAGATACCAAAACAGTCATTCAAGTAAAATCACAGAAGAAAAGATGGAGTTTCTCCATTTACAGAGAATGTAAAAAGATAATAAGATCTGAAGTGCAGCTTTTAAATACTTTTGTGCATTTAAATATATATTGAGATAAGAAAATTTTTAATTAGAAACAAAAGCAAGAGACTAATCTGTAATACTTGACTAGAAGAGAAAAATTTGAAAGAAGAAAAAAGAAGTAATAGAGGAAAATTCTCATGGCAGTAGAGGAACTAGTTAATAGGTACACATTAACAACTTTACCTTATAAACACAATAGAAGAAGATAAATGTAAATTTCTGATAGAAAATACAGACAAGAGGCCATTTAGAAGTATTCATCTTACTGGTTGCTGACTGTGCTTTAACCAGCAGCACATGAAAAAGTAATATTAAAATAGGCAAAGTAAGGGTGCTTTACAGAAGATCCAACAAAATCAAGGAGATGTATTGTTACTGTCCTGCAATTTAGTTACCTTAAGTGTCCCTTAACATTTGTTTTCTTTGTTATTACTTCATCCTTTTAACTCTACTGTCAGAAATTTATGGCAACTGAGATCAAGGCCAGAGCTGTTACTAATAAAGGCCACAGAACTAAATAAAACAATACCATCTTCTTTTGTTTTCAAAGGTTTCTTTTTATTTCCTTCTATTTTTTAAGGTTAATTGTTTTATTTTCCTTCCTGGTCAGTCAATAAGCAGAGGACACAATCTTCCTAGATTCAGACTCCTTTGTATGTAGCAATTATGCATGTACTACATTTCTCCTTTTACTCCAGGACTGCTTGCTGCAAGGCTCACCTCTCAAGTTTGTTTACACTTTCTCAACTTTCCTAGTTTGTTTGTTTGTTGTCATTTTAGGTTATTTCCTAACATTCAAAGTGAAGATTTTTGATTAACCTGTAATACTGCATCTTTCTAAATTTTCTAAAATCTATATTTTTACAAGCCTTAGAAACTGTTGCGTGACTCTCAGATATGATTTCTCAGCCATGCCTTACATTTCAGGTTAAAGATCTGGAAAATATGGTATAAGATGGGTTTTATCATCTTTGTTCTTTGTGTGTCTAGTATTCCCTACAGCTTATTTTAAACAGGTTTTTTCGAACATAAATTCAAATATATTGATTTTTTTATTATTTTTTGTATTTTATTCTTAATTCTTTACTGATTTCTGATTACATTTCAACATTTGTGCATTCCTTCCTGTAAATATCTATGAATATCATTGATTGTACAGGTAAAACAGGTTGGAAATATTCCATTGAACATTTTTAACAGAAACAGTGGACTTAAATAAATAGCCTTGAGAGAAAGATTTACATTTAAGTGATGCCCTAATAAAAAAAATAAAAAAAAGAAAATTAAAGAAGAAAAAGTAAAGATCTTCTAAAAGATTCTGCTCTAACATTTGAAGTCAAAGTTTCATTCATCAATTTTTAATGTTTTTCTTAGAATTATTTTGTTATAATGAAGAAAAAGTAAACAAAAATATTTAAAACTTGACATTTTTCAAACATCTTGACCAGCCTTTTTTTTTTGCAATGTGCTTATGGAAATCTAAGTGATCAATTTCCTGTCCCATTTCAGGATAGAAAAAAAATCTAAGAAACTTTCATGGAGCAAGAAGCGCTTTTCTGTGCAGAAATAGGCTGCTACACAAAAAAGAAGTGAAATACCACAGGTGAAAGCAGTGCACAGCTTTGGTACCTCAGAACACAATGGGGTTTGCCAAGAAGGGAAAATATGTCAGATTTCTAAAGGAATAACCTCCTGAAGTAATGATATAAGAAGTAGTCTGTTGCAGACATGAGGACCCCAAAAGAACAGTGTAGTCTATGGTAGAGTAGGAAAGTCCTGGAGACTGGAGGGAGATCTTGAGCGGAGGAAGAAAGAGCACTGCTGTGGGAACTAAAAGTGTCCAGCTTGCCAAAACATCCTGGGCAGTTCAGCCTCTCATTAACAGGCACAACAGTGGCAATATTATTTTCTTCTAGACTAGTAGAAGCAAATAGTAAAATGAAGCATAAAACCAAAACAGGGCTTTATGCATTGTCTATCAAATTGAGAAGGCAATTTCTTATCGCTTCTAGAACATTTTTAATTATATCTATTTTACATATATATCATATTTGTTTCAATATTAGTTAGTAGTATGAAAATGTATGGGATGATTTTAAATGTACTTTCAGTCAACATTCTAGTAGCATAGAATTAAGATGCAGGATTGCACATACTTTTTCCTAGAGAAAAAAAGCCTCTTCATGTTTTATGTCACCTTTACAAATACAAATCTTTGCATGTGATCCAGTGTTGCCCCATAAAGTCTAAGAAAAATAAGAAGAGGAACAAAAAAACAAAGCTGCGGATGCAGAATTATCTCAAGGGATTTATCAGGTTATGAGAGAAAGACATAAACTTATAGATAGTGTAGAGCTAAGTCAAATTTTTTAGAATGCTTATAAGGATTGACCAAAGGTCTAGCACCACAGGGGAGTTAACTTTTGCCTCGGGAAAGAGTGATGCATAATTCACCTTCTGCTCGAAAGGCTGAAGATTAGCATGTAACAACACAAATGCAACTTACTGCTTCAACACTGCCAGCTGACTTTAGTACCTTAAGCAGACAGAAGACTGAGCGGAAGGAGAAAGGGGAGACTGTGCCTTCTATAGCAGTGAAGGGATATTACTGTTACAAAATCAGCAGAGATTTGCACCTATGGAATTATTTTCACTGTCATTACTGAGGGCCTGTACCCTGGGACAGGAGAGATTGAAGGCAGGTGTGGACTAAACACAAGTGTGGTATTTGCTTCATACAGCTAGTACTGGAACTGCAATGAAAGTGGGATTAGTTTTTTATGCCCTTATAAATAATATCTCTACATAAGGCAGTTGAGGAAAGTACTTGTTTTGTCTGTTTTTTGCAACAAGGATGAAGTAATTTTTTTTTAATCTAGCATTAGCTTTGTAGTACTCATTAAAGACAAAGAGTTAATTATCAGACAAGCCTATGAATACAAAATTATGCCACCTGTTATGCCTATTTTCCAAGGCAACTGTTCCAGCAAATGTTGCATATTCATTTATCCACCTTTTCAGACTGTATAAAAGTGTTGTCAGGTGTATATATAGAATACTAGCCTTTATCACAGAAATAAAAGTTGGAAGTACTACAGATGCTTGGACATGTGCTAAGCTCTTGTATGAAACTTCTTGGAAAGATAAAAATTTGTATCATGTGTGAATTCTATAATCCAAACCTGAAAAGGCTTAAGGCTTTGCTAAGACAGTTTTAAGGATAACCTCATGCAGGAGTATATGCCAGAAGGCAGGGAAAAATAATCTTTGTGGAAGAAAAGGTAGATATTCTATACCAACTATGATAGAAAGAAATACTATACTACAGTCTCAATCAAATGAATCAGTAGATCACAGGTTTAGGTTGTTTGGCCCTGTGGATGTAACTGTGTTGACAGTGATTTCACACCTTAGAAAAGAAGAATCAGTGTAGTCAGACTCCACAGAATCACTGGAAACTGTTGAGAAAATCACAGAAAATAGATTTTTTCTGGTCTAAAAATAGTTAAACCATAGAGAAAATTGTGTAGTAATAAAATGTGTTTTATTTAATAAGATGTACTGTGTGAAAGCTACATTCAAGAGTGGTTTTAATGTCTCTTCGAACTTGTTCTAAAAACAACAGGAGTATGTAATCTCACTGAAGGTCAAACTGTTAATCTGTATCTTTATTTTAAAGATCCCCAGCTGGATATCCAAGTGCTAGGCATTATGGCACGCATGATGGAAGGGGGGCTTTGAAGGATTGCTGTTAACCTCAAGATCCCAAAGAGAGTGTTCCTTGAACTGGAAATGTTTTCAATTCCCAATCATCTTTGGACCATAATCGTGTCTTGAACACAACATTCAAATGATGACTGCAGATGCACAATTATGTGGTGATGACAAATGAAGGTGCAATCTCTCATCTGGTCAGACTTTTTGCGTTAGCTCCAATGGCAACAGCTCTTAATTTTAACTTACTTAGAATGGAACACTCTGTTCCAAATTCATTAGTGAAGATATGGTCACAAAAAAAAAAATTACTGATAAAAAGCTACTATGTAAACAACTGATCTTACCCAGAAAATACATTTAGAGAGAGTATTTATAGCTGAAGATAAACCCATCAGTATTACTGCTAAACAATATTCACTTTATTGACAGTTCTTTTTTGAAGGGCAGTAGTGACGTATGGGGATCAGGAAAGGTACAACCTTCTAGTGGAGTTTAAAATACTTTGTTACTCCTCCTTCAGTAGACATTTCACTGGCTAAAGTTTTATACCAAGATTCAAAATTGTAAGCTATATTCAATACACAAAGTGGCAGATGCTAAGGTGAAGTAATTTACTTTTCATCTTATCAGACTACTTGTCATCCTTCCACCACTGTAATTTCCATTTTCCATTCAGAGTTCTTGTTTTCTACTTAGTGTAATAGATATTATCAGAGTTACAATGTGAAGCGTTTATATTACAAGCATACTCCTAGTGCATGTAAGCAACAAATATGAAGAAAACACAATATGTATTTTCAAGTTTTAGAGGTATAATTAAAAGAGTAAAGGGAGCAAAATCACAGTTTCTTTCTGAGTTTGTGAGGGATGGGGTGGTGAGTTCCCGCAGCACTGGGGAAGGAGTGGGAACAAACCCCAAGAAAATTAGGAGAAAAGACTTAAGCTGAGGGCTCAAGAACTATGGTCAGTCAACAGTCTGCACAAAACTTGCTTTGTCAGAAACTCCATTAGTCCTGTAAAAGGACTAGCATCACTATAATCCCTGGAAAATCATGGATAACTCTAACCATCATTTTGCAGTAGAAACATCAGGAGAAATTATGACAAGACTCATAGCAATTAATGGAAGAGAGATGTCTATTAAAATTTTTTTTGTACCTTTTATTCACACTGAACACTGAAAAAGGGAAGAAAAATTAATTTACATCAGAAAATAAAACCAGGTGTGAAAACAAAAAAATTTAGGCCTTGTGAGAAAATATTACAAAGCAATATAAAAGAACCTCAGAAAATATATTCATAGGAAAATTCATTAACTTTGTTTCTCTAGTGAGGATGTTTTCTGTGTTTTTTTTAATGAACAGGTTGCCAAGGAATACTTAGCAAGATTATGAGAAAGTGACATATAAAGGAAAATCATAGAAACAGAAAAATGTAGCTAGTCTGTAGTATCCACATTGCTAGACTTTGAATGAAATATAATTATAAAAAAAAAAAAAAAAAAAAAAAAAAAAAAAAAAAAAAAAAAAAAAAAAAAAAAAAAAAAAAAAAAAAAGGAAAAGAAGAAGCAGCTTTCACTGTTACCAAACATGCAGAGACAGAGAATTATATGAATCCAGTTCATTAGGTTCTGCGTACAAAATTATGAAATTGCCAAGAATGCTATAGAGGACAATATCCTCAGATAAGAAATATAAGATATAAATATATACCAAAGCAGCTGCCCCATGCTTCAGTGCTAAACATGTTGCATTAAATATAGTGTCTATGGAAATCTTGATGAATTATATCTGGAAGGATGATTTTTAGTCCAGTGAGTTTCTGAAGTGGTTTTGTGGTTCTTGTGTATTACTAATGTCTTGTGTGTGCCTCTAATCGGGCACCTATACTGCAAATAACCTTCCGCAGGACAGAAAGCTGAGAAACTGAGCATCGTTTCACTCTTTAGTGAAGACTCTTGGGAACTGGACATCATAACCTCTCACACCTCTCTATGTATCAGACTAATCTCTGACTAATGCTTTCACCTAGAATTTTCCTCACAGGTTTGGAATTTGCCATACTGTTGCCTTAGAGTTTTGATTTCTTTTTAAAATTTTGTAGATTTTAGAAGTAGTTGTGTAGTGAATGTAGATTTTAAGGTAACAGCATGTTATCCCTTACCCTTTAACACAGCAGTTACACATAGCAAACCCTGTTACCCATTCCCACATCAATCTCCCTGAATTACATTAGCCTATTCAGTCTCATTTTCAAGGTAGAATTGTAGAGAACACCCTAAAATCTGTGCAAGAAGATATAGACATAGACACAACAACCTTCAGGCCCAGAGCTTTGGAAAGCCTCCTGCACGTGCTTTGATGAAGATGAAGATGAAAATGAGGAAGAGGGAGTCCCAAAACTCCCTCAGACTCAATTCCCCAAAGGCGTGTCGGGGGGGCAGAACCGAGGCAGTGGCTGGACGGGGATTGGAGGGAAATCATTATAAACTTGTAAACACCTGTGTTCGGGAACACGCAATGGTGGTATTCCTGAAACCCTGGAGGCTCATTAAAACCTTTTTGTATCCTTACCTTACATCCTGCCTAATTTGACCTGAAATTTTTTTCTCCTCCGCAGCCTTGTAGGCAACAATACCAATATCCTAACAATGCTGTGAAGGTTGGTATGGAAGCATTTTGTCCCCTCTTCACCATTTTGTTCTACAGCAGTGGGCATTGTGATAGACAGCAAAATATGGCAAAATAGGTGAAAGAGACGTATTTCAAATCATATCCCGGAAACAGAATGTCTTTAAATCTACTAGTCACTTCAAACTGGAAATGTCAATACCCAACAGATATAGCCATGCAGAGCCATGTCTCAGAGGTGGCAAAAGAAACCATTACAAGCTCATTTTAGCTTGGCTAAAGAAAATATGGTACCCATTTTAACTGCAATGTCCTCTGATGACTGGGAGGCAAATTAAAGCTCAGTATGTAACTCTATAATAAAAATATGTTTTGCTCAAACTAAAAGTTCTTGGCTGCACTTTACAAAAAGTGAGTGAAAGAATTTGTCTTACAGTTGTTTTCCAAAAAACCTGGTAACACTGAATTTGAGATGAATGACCTAGCTTTTTAGAACCGAGAAATATCATAATGAATATCCGAAATATTTTTTTAGAAAATTCTTACTTGTTCTAATAACACTGTATGTATGCACTACTTTCAAAGAAACTTGATGGTGAGCACTGAAGGTAGTCTTTGGGTTTAGATTTATAAACTCCTATTTCTTAGGTTGAAGCTAGGCTCTTATGAACACATCATTGGTCAACTAAATATTTAATAAATATGTTGCATTGTAGAAACAACTAGAACTTTTCAAAATACAGTATGTAAAATAAGTATATAATTTTTTCATTAAACCTTATTAGAAACGTTATGGATTTCATTAATAAATGCAAAGTTAACATTCTTAAGCAATATCTCACTAGATATATAGTGCTTACTGTCTAGTTAATTTTATATATCTCTGCTTCTAATATTTTACCTAGGAAAAATATATGCATATATATATGAAGCACTCATTCTAATGCCAAAGAGAATTGTGCTTAATATTTTGGACCATAGATTCCTTCCCTTTTGGTTTTGCTATCATTCAAAAAAGATAATCTGTAACAGATTGAATACACTTTCTAGAAAGGTTTGTTTTGTTGAATTTTTTTAACTCCTGTTATAGAAGATGTTTTTAAACTCTTGTTATAAGAGAGGTGAGGGAAAAAAAAGAATGATCTGCTATGATCTGCTAAGAGGAAGAAGTGCCTCATGTAAAACATTAAGGAGTCTTTTAAAGATTTGTAAATCAATTTTAATATGAAAGGGTGTTTTTCTAATATCAAGAATACACTAAAAATATCAAAACATGATTAGAATAGTGAAAGAAATAAAAAGATCTACATAATACAACATGATTTTAATTTTCATGTGGTGGAGTCAAATCTGTTCTGGTTTAGATACCAAGTAGTATTTATTTAAAAGTGATCTTCATAAAGAACTATATAAGAAGTAAAAAACTCTACATGAATTATAGAGCTGGTAACAAGAAAGAACCAGAAATGTGCTAAGGTGAGAGTGTAATTGGATTTGGGACCAGATCCTTGTCTTCTTTTGACTTTATTTATGGTAAAACAATATAAGTTCGAATATCATTATTTTCCTTGTGCTAAGGACAACCTAAAACTACATGCTGCTTCTAAGAAACAGCTTCAGGATTTGTTGTAAACCATGGAGTTTAAGGAACTAAAGTAACAGCTGTGCTGCACTTTCATTTACCTTTTTTGCTCCTTTAATTACAGTCACTACTTATTTAAAGTGAAGATGTAGACTCAAGTACAGCATAGTTTTATGAATCTCAGGTGTATTTTACATATTGCTTTGTGGTAAAAAACTTGAGTATATGATAATGGCTTTTCTTTGGGAATGCATTGAACATTTGACAGAAAGTTTTTTATACAATTCAATCTGAATAGAGGAGAAAACGGAGCTAGAAAAAACAAACAAAAAAACCCCTGGAAAAATACACAACAAAATTCTATGCCCTTTGCATAGATTGTTATTTGAAGCTTTTACCTTTCAGGTTAAACATGCCTAAATCTCAATAATCTTCTCCTGCAATTATAACTTTTTTGGTCCTGTTTACAGATAGTTACATTTATTAGAGATTTACTGAAACTTCATTGATTGTGATACACCTTTTTGTCATCCCCTGTTATTTATCTCCTTCTTGGCTGGGAGCCCCTGGTGATCAAGTGGTTAAGGGGCGGCGGTGTCAACGCTGAGAACCGGGTTCGATTTCCGGTCAGGACGCTGCCCGGGCAGATGGAGCTTGTTAGCCCTGTAAGGCAATCCATCTACGTCCTGAGGACCTCGCTGCCACCGTCCAAGCGTGCTTGGCCCCGGCAGATGAACCTCAGGATTAAAGGGTGGGCTCAGTTCCGCGCACACTGTGTCTCACCTAAAAAATCCAATGTGCAGGCTGGAAGGTGTAAAGACCTTCCCTGGATCTTCGTTCACGAAGACTGGCCATTACATCTCCTTCTTGGCTGCTTTGAAGCTGTTACTACAAGCTAAATTTTTCCAAGTTGCTTTATTCAGTTACTTTAATATTATTATAAATTGAGTGGTGTGGACATTACGCTTCCTCCCTTATGATCAGCCATCTTGCTGCAAAATAAAGCAGGAGGATGAGGATGTTACAGAAGAAACTTATCTCTAGTTAAGATTTTTAGTATCATTAAGAATGATATTGACAAGCATGCTAACATGAAGGACAGATATGAACTCCTTCACCTAGGCTGTTGAATTTGGTCTGCAGTAGAAAAATAAATATTTCCAGAAGATTTACTGTTCTCTAGGATTTAGATCCTTTGGCATGCACAGGCTTGTGTCTGCATGATTGAATTTTCCTAATTCCCCAAACAGGGCACTTCTATACAGACTGCATATTGAGATTATCCCTTATCTTCTGGACAATGGGTCCAGAAGATGCCTGTAAGAGTGCCTTTTGGTCTTTTGCAAAAATTATGCCAGGCACCATTCTAATGATATAAGATCATGGATGTTTGAAACTCAGCATCCAGGAACATGACCTGACATTATTTAATTTATTAGTTTAGAGTAGCCAATAAGTACAGCTAAAGGACAGGTTTTGTTTTCTTATGTGAAACTGTGGGAAACTTGACTTTAAGAAGACATATAATGGTTTTCCTTGTGGAAATGTGAATGGTTTGTATGTTGTGCCTCAAAAACCATCACACCAATATAGGAGGAGAGGCCAGAGCTGTGCCTCATCCTGTTTAGTGCAATATAATGAATCTCTCAGGGAAAGTTATGGAGAAATATTCTTGCTTTAGAAAAGGGCAAAGGAAATCAGTAGGACCTTTACATGATCTGTCAAAGTTAATAGAATAAGCAAATAAGTTTTTGGGCAGAGCTCATATGGTTAAACATAGACGTGTACAACTGCATAATTGTGTTATTCTGTGCTTTTAGCTAGCAGAAAGAGTTGTTTATAGACTGTGTTTCATATCATCCTCAAATAGGCATCTGAAATAGGTTGTATGAGTCATATTCTAAAACTGTCAACACATCTCCCATTGAACATAAAGGTATCTTAAATTTCTTATTCAGTAGATACTTGTTAGGTAACCTGAATTTCCACCTTTCCTCCATGCTAGTACCTTGCCTCAGCTTTCATGCAACAGCAGCCTACATTCCATCTATGCAAGCTTTTTTAAACTGTCAGAGTAGAACAGTGTTACTGTCAGGGCTTTTTGTTTTGTTTTTCCACTTTGTAGCCTTAATGTAAAGGGCATCTATAGGAAACTGTGTAAATGGACTTGTCATCATAGTCTGCTTAAATGAAGAAAGAAAATTTAAAACTGTCTGATATATTTCATTGAAGTTTAAAATCACTGCTTGAATTTTTCTTTGTTTTCATTTTCTTCAACTTTTTAATCGGGAACATTATCTTATTTTCCTATCAAATGACTTGTAGTTTCAATCACAAGTACTGCAACACACAAAGCAAATAAAATTATTAAAATGCAGCAGTGAGGTTTGACAATCTAAGAGAAGTATAATCTAAAAAGTAAAAAGAATTAAAGGAAGAATTGAAACCTTATGCAGCTTATTGTATAAACATTAAATAATAGAATATAACAGTAATCTATCATTGGCATTTTTGGTTTTGTTGAGTTCTTCTTTACTGTCTTTTAGTCTTATAACAGGTAGTTTGTTCTTCAACATGTAGAAAGAGGAAATAAAGAATATTTAGATTTAGAACCCCAGGTAATTTTTTTTTTAATTTTATGTTTTTCTATCTTTTTTTTTTTTTCTGTTTTTTGGGGGGAGGGTGTTTGTTTGGGTTTTTTTTACATTTTTCCTGAATTTTTTTTCTGATGGTTTTGATGTTTTATCTGACAGTTTAAGTGAGAAACTCTGAGGGAAGAAAATGAGGGCTGCAGAGGCTCATGCAGATTATAGAAGTTTACTTGATAGAAAGCTAGGAAATGACCTTTGATACTAAGAATTGTTTGTCTTCTTTAGTTTTGCTGTTTGCTTCTTACCATTCATTAGTACATGTTTTCTTAAGTAGTTCTGGTCAGTTCTTACCAACTTTAACTTCAATAACAATATTTATTACTTATCTTGGATGACACAATGTTAAAAAAAAAATCGCGTGAAGTCAGTACAGTGTATAGGAATGACCGTGTGGCTGTGAAAGCACTTGACTCAGACTCAGGTAACCTGAACTCAGCTAGGAGTCTCCTGGATTGTCTTAGGAGAACATTTAGCATTGCTACTATGTCTACACTGCCTCTTTTCTATAGTCTTAGATATATCCCCAAGGACAAGTTTCCTTTTTGTTTCCATAGCGATTTGTCCTTGGAACACATCTGAGCCATAATCATAGCACCCAGGAAGCACCTGTTTGAGTATGTGTTTGAGATCTGAATATGAATATTCCCTCTGCTGCACAACTTATGACTGTACTGCCTTCTTGCCCAGCTGTCCCATGCTTCCTATCTTCTGCGTGCCCCGTCCCTCCCCAAACTGAAAGGTAAGGAAAGCCTTTTCTTCCATAAGACACTTTTAACTTCCAATCCATGCTGACACAGAAAATTCTAGAGTGTGCTATGTACGGTTGTTAAATGTTTGTGCTGGAAGGGACAAAAATGGAAAGTGCATTGGAGGATGTATTATGCACACACCAATAAGAAAGAATGGTTCAGCTGATGAGAGCCTTGACTGAAGCAACTATGAGATGGTAAAACTTAAGAGTCTGAGGAAATGGACTAAGAGCAGCTGGAGACAGGAGACTTCAGATTTCAGCAGAAAAGACTTTGGCTTGTTCAAGCAAAAGGGCATCCTTTCATGAGGCCTGTTTTTGGGGGTGGTTAAACCAGGGCTCCTCCCCATGGAAAGTGAGTTGGGTGAGCATGGGTGACCCAGTGCTGCCCAGGCAGGGCACTGCACTACTGCAACAGAGCACAGTCTGAGCAGAGTGAGCGGAACAGTCACAATGATAGCAACATGGACTTTCAATGCTCCAGTGATCATGGGAGAGGTTGACGTAGTGAGTCAGATCCATGATCACACTGGTAAAGCAAAATGATAGTTCAGAAACAGCTGGACACAGGTTTATTTATGTCATACCCTCACGTGTCCATGCAGGCCAGCTAGTTAAGGAGCTCTGTTAAAAGAGACTCTGCTGACTGAATCACCAGTATGTCTTGCAGAGATGAAGGCTAATTGAATACTGGACTGCATTATTGGGATTACAGCTAGCAGGTTGGAGGAAATTATTTTTCTTTCCTGCTTACCACTTGTGAGTCTTCATCTCAAATATTGTACCACTTATGGGCTCCCTGGTGCATGGGAGATATTGATAAACTGGAGACAGCTGGTGGAGTGGTTAGCGTTGAGGAAAAAAAGCTTAAAGGGGGATCTAATTGCTCTTTTCCAGTATCTAATGAGTGATTACAGAAAAAGCACTGCTGAACTATTTTCAGGTAGGAATGGAAAAATAACCAATTCTTGCAACAAGTTGTAAAAATGGAAATTCTAACTGGACAAAATGTGGCAGTGGATGGCATCACCAAAAAACTTCTTAAATACTGCAGCAGGTTACCCCCAGATGTAGTGGAATCTGTCCTCAGAGATATTTAAACCTTGATTGATTATGGCTCTAAGTAACTTGATTTAACTTTGAATTTAACCCTGCTTTGACCAACCAACTTCCAGAGGTCCCTTATAATCTAAATAGTTGCATGATCTTGGAGTACAACAAAGGGCTAGGAAGAGATTGATGAAACCCGCATGGAACTGTCTCATACCCAAGCCAAGTTTTAGTTAACTTATGGGTATACATAAGAATTTTAATCCAGACGTGTCATTCACATGCTGTGGATAACGCACAACACTTGTAGGTCCATACAGTCATTCCTAGCCAGGGTCTACCCATGTGCCAAGTCACTTCTCTCATCTCGGTCACAGTCCTGCCCAGCAATGTGCATCCTGGCTTACATACAATATCCACCATCCAGGGAGACTAAAAGTAGTGCTATCATCCTCTTCGTGGTTCTTGGGATACATCTCTTTTTCAGGGATGCGGCCAAACCAGGAGCAGATCTGGTATTATCTGCATGCTAAGAGTATCTCTTCCGCCAATGTATAATCATTATTGAAAGTCAGGTGTTGGTCCAGCTGGAAAATTTAGCTGGCTCCTTCAGGGAAGTTCTGGCAGAATAATGCTATTGAGGCAAGTTTCCTCATCTTGTCTTCATGCGTGTGAAAGATACCTGCAAAAAAGTAAAATAACAGTCATTCCACCTCACCTGGAAATTCTGAGGACAGCAAGATTTTTTTGACGTTTCTAAAAATAAGCTACTGTACAAAACACATTTTATCACGTAGTTATCTTAGTTTAGGTATGTCTGCATACCAGAGTGACTATTTACTTTATGTACCGTAGTCAAGTCTGAAAAAATGAAGTTCATCAGTTTTCCATAGGCCTTCCTGAACACCCACTCCAGAAAACACCCTGAGAAATCAGAAACTCAAGCATTAAAAATAACTTCTGAATTGCTTGGAGGCCAGCTACAGTTTGTGAGTAAAGATTTTGCTGTACTGACTTTTGGGGCCTGAAGGAGGTAGAATGAAACATCATTTTCTTTTTGGAAGGGGATTGTTTTGTACAACCACACGATTGGTATTTACTCTCCTTTCTATTTTATTCTGGCTGGCTTTTCCTATATGGAGGAATAACTTCTGTCCTGAAGAGCTTTCATTGCTGCCCAGAGGTTCCTGAGCTATATCTGCTGCCTATTTTAAAAGATATGTAGAGGAAAATCCAGACGTTCACTCCAATATGAAGAATCTCTGAAGATTAGTTGTGGGAGTTTGCTTGGAAAAAGATGTATTCAGCTGGGAGAAGTGCTGGAGTTGGAAAGAATGTAAGTGGGAAGAAAAAAAATCTGTATGCAGTGAAAATGAAATTGTAGGGTTCACTCTAAATCCAGCCTCAGTGGCATGTGGAAGACTCATTTGGTCATCTGTGCCTTCAGCTATGCCTAATTCTGGTTGTTTTAAGGAAGAAACACCTTGAATTCCTTATTGTCCTCTGTCTCATATTTATTCATTTAATGTTTTTTATTTTTCACCACAAAAGAGACATAGGAGTTTGAAATTAAATTATCCCATAATGCAACTCTGAACTGTGCACTGAAAGAAATTCTTTCTGACTCCACTGCAATGAACAACTTGTGCCAGAGGCATGCTATCTAATTACCATACACGTTCTTGACTAGTATTGTGGGGAGAGAAAAGGTAGTGTGCGATCAACTGAAATATGAAACAATAAAACAAATTAAACTGCACATAGAAAGAGGAGGAAAAATGAGATGGGAGTTGTTTTTGCTAAATGTTTACTGTTCATGCATTGCCTGAGGCTTAAATTTCTGACTGTTAGAAGATTTTACAGTTTTGTGGGTAAAATCATAGGATTTTAAAGTATTGTGGTTTGTATTGTAATGCTTGTTGAAAGTGCACGTTCCTTTCTTCTCAAATACAATATCTGGTTTTGTAGTTTATTATGCATTTCTTGGAAAAGAATACTTCAACCTTTCTTAGCTCTAAACCCAACTGTAAATAGACTGATTCATCAAAAAACAAATGTCACGAGAAACTCTTTGTCCTTCTCACTTTTCTCTTACTTCTCTTACTCTTTTCTTCTACATAATTCACTTGGCAAAACCCTTAGCAAAGCCTTTCATTTCCAATAAAGGAATAACTGTAGATGGAGACTGAGATAAAATTCTGCTTCTAGTCATGTTTTTGTAATTATCTCCTTAAGCTCTGTCTTCTATTAGTATGAATTTATTTAGAAAGCATCCTGTTCATCAATACTTAAGTAGCAAAGAAAAAAATAGCTATCTTTATATGGAGGAGAACATGTGTCAAAAATTCCATTAAACCTTGAAAATATTTTTTATGTAGTGTAGATACAAGTCTTTGTGTCCCTTTGGGAAGTTAATGCAATCACAAGTCATTAGCAGAAGACTAAAACTTTTCCTCCCTTCAACTTCCTTTGTCTCATAACATACATTTCAACTAGAAGATTACCACATGAACTGATGCACACAGTATGCATGAAAGCAAACATAACTAAGCAGACATAAAGTATTTTGTAGCTCTGAACCAATGTGAGGAATTGCTTGCACAGTCTAATTTACATTTAATTTTTTTTGAGGGGTCAGATACCTGATTTTTTTTATGTGCAGTAATGGAAAGTAAAGATCTGCAGACCATTTCCACAATAGTCAGTATTTAACTTTGTTGCTACTACAAGCAATTTGCATGAGAATGCCGGTATGTTTTATCTACTATGTTCTCTCTAGCTGGCTGATATAAATTTCTTTGAAAAATTTTAAATTTTCTCTAAATGAAAACATTGTTTCCTTTTGTGCAGATAATTTTCTAAGCTTCCTCAAATCCTGGTCAGAAGTCAGAATTTCGAGCATGTTACCTCACCCATGCAGCAAATGACAGTGATGAGAACACACCTCCTCCATGAGGGGCAGTCTTAAAGTTCAGTTACAAATTGTCTGGGAGAGAAAACCTTTGTCAGGAAGAACTTTTTTTAACAAAATCAGAAAGAAGTTTGTAGTTTCATTTTAGTGGCAGAGTAACCATTTGCAATTAATTCACAATTATATGACCAAACTATCCTTTCCAATGTGAGGTGCTTAATAAAAAGACATATTAGAAAGAGAACGGTGTGGTCAGGAGAATTTAATCTCCCATTTTTACATAAAATACTAATCATAAGTGTTACAGAGTATGAAGTTTTGTTCTGAGAATTCCCCTTGAGGGTTAATGTATGTAACTCCATACCACCACTGCAGTTCATTTGAAAAGCTGCAACTGTTGAAGTAAATCCATGACTGCTAAGAAATCAAAAGAAAAATCACAGGGTCATGATCAGAAATAGAATAAATAGATAAACCAGATCTGCCCCTGTATATCTTGCAATTAATCTGATTAACACTACATAAAGTTACGGGTAGGAAGGCCAGGACATTTTATGGGCTCGACACAGCATCAAACTGGAGAATCTGTCATCCCAAGAGCTGTCAGCCTGCCAAAGCGGTAGTATACAGGAAAAAAAAAGTATTACTTCTCTGTCTGGAGTCTTTTTTCCTGATTGTCAGGATGTGATTGGTCTGCATAGAATATTGGCTGCTGGATTAAAGGCTGTTTCAGAGGACGTAGGACTGAATGATGACATGGTAGGGTGTGGTAACGTATTTTCCATAGGCTGATGGTAAAGATCTTCATTGATTCTCTCTATTTCATTCCTTCTCTTCCAGTAGAGGTGTATTTAGTGCATTTATAAGAGTAGATGTGTACTTTTTATTTGAGATTCATCAGTCCTGCTCTTCCAGAAGTGTTCGGACTCCTATACTGCCCAGCTACAGGGAATTAACTTTAGGAAGGACAATAACTTTTGGGAAGGGCAGGAGTATGTTGCAGTTATAGTGCTTCTTGGGGGTAATTACTTGCTTGGGTTGTTCCTCCCTACCCAACTTCCTTGTCATTTTAGAATTTTCAAAATCATTCTTTTTTGAATGACGGCTTTTTATGTATGCCCAATGGCTACTACTATCTAAAAACAAAATAATAACTTTCTTTTCCTCTCTCACTTTCTGAAAATAAAATTAAAGAGTTAATATGCTCAGTGACTACTGTAATATAATCACTTCCTAACCATTATACAGTTTCTTGAACAAAGCAAGATGGAAAAGTTAGAATACTTCTCTTCCATGGTGATAAACATCTATGAAAAAGAGTTTAGGAGTATTATTAGCTGTCTAATAGCAAGGACATTTCTGCAGTATATTTAAACTTAGTAGAAGCTCTTATGTATATTCCTTTTAGTTTTAAAATTAAAAAAAAACTTTTCAGAAGCTTTTGGATTACATGTAGATGGTGCAGAGTATGTAAATGCATAGAATAAAATAAAATGTCACACAAAATAAGGCCACAGCAATATTGCCAGCAAAATATTTTTTTTAAAAAAATTGCTTTGTTCGCTTGAAAAAAAATTTTAATTATTAAATACATATCTACTCTGTTAAGCCAGGAATGTTGTTTTTGCATTTAGTAATGAAATTTTTCCAATTTTATTTTAGAAAAAAAAAGTAGGATAAGGCTAGAAAATGTAATATGTTCCCAACTGCACTCCTTATTTTCATGTTAATTTCCAAAATATTGTGGAATACTTGTACACAATAGCCATTCTTTTAATGAGACCTTTCATATCAGTGAACAAACCAGGATCCAGCAGGGATTTGTTTTCCTTTTTTTACTTCATTAGCAGCACTACGAATGTGGCATATAAAGTCAGCTGGAAAAGCAGAATACTTTTTCATGCATACCTTTTTCCTAATCAAGCCACAGGACAATATTAAATTTGCTATGGAAGTTGATACATTTTATTGTAGTAGTTGATTGCCTGACAGTCTCTGTTCTAAACTATAGCAAGTAAATAAATTACTTATTCCATTAGACCACATTTCAATAACCTATAAACCTGTGATGAAAGATTTAACTTACAAAATAACTGTAGATAACAAAAAGCTTTTCATATGGAATTCCATAACACTAATTTCAGTCTTGAAAAAGCCCTTCACATGAAATTGTAATTTATATTAATAAAAAAGCAGAAAAGGAAAAAAATGTATCTCCCTAGTCCAATAATAAACAGATGTGGTAAACATCCTCTTTATGTAGAATTCCTATTGATTCCAGTAAGGACCTCTAGCTAATAAGTGACTGATAGTAGGAAATTTAGATGTCATTATCTCTACATTAATTTCCGCAAAAATGAGTCACATGTTTCTGGGTTTCACCTCCACAAGATGAGGAAATGAACAGCACTTTATTATAATAGCATGTATCAAATAAGAAAAAAAATCCTACTTGTTAACAAGCTATAATACAAACAGAAAAATTATGTGCAGTTCTTAAGAAGAACTGAAGTAATCATGGATTTTATCTATGTAATATGGGAATGGGTAGGGAAAGGTTGTGTATGAAACTATTAAAAATAATGTCCCTAAGATCGTAGCTGCATGCCTATTTCTTAAGCTCTACTTACCCCAGAGTGGATGGAGAGGACAGAACAGGGCAATGAGAAGACGTGCTGCAACCTCTCACATCTGGTAAGAAGCCAGTGAGCAGAACTGGCGAATTTACAACCTACCACTCTGCCTGTCTCTATGTACTCCCAACAACTGCTAACCTTTGTTTGTAAGTATCCTGTAAAACATGAGTCCTTAGGTTTCCCGTGATATCATTAACCATTACTGGTCACTCCAGCTCCCAAATGACAGAAAAATTGACAGGTTTTGGAAAAAGATGAAAATGCACAGCAACCAAAGGGATGGAGCAGGAAAATCGTCTCAAAACCTCGCATTATGATTCAGCTTAACTCCACGCTTCCTGCTAATGTCTGTGCAGGAGAAAGACGCTGTGATGAGACTCAGCTCTTGTAAGTGCCAGTGACAGTTCCATTGGGTCAGACTGCAGCTCAAAGAACCTGAGCATTTGTGAGCTTTTGATTCAGGCCAGAAACATTATTGAAAACGTAAGACAGTAACTGTTTCATTTTCCAGTCTTATCTATCTTTTTGTCTTCCAAAGAACATGTCTATACTGTCTCTGTAATGCTGCTAAGAAAGTAAGGACCCTATAGGACTCACTCAGAATTAATAGTCCAGCAGGGTTCCTGTCCTAGAAGAGATTTGCAGTCATAAGTCTATGTCTTGGCATAGTCAGAAACGTTTCCCTAGCCAAGAAATTAAGGCCAACACTGGGACATATCTCCCACAAGCTACATGAACTTTTTGCCCTGCCCTTGGCTCACAGACTACACCTTCATCTAAAAATTATGTTAAATGTCTTCAGAGATGCTCTAAGGTTGCCTCAAGCTTCTGGATGCAACGTCACCGATTTTCAGGATGACAAAGACCTGTTGTCTAATGGACCAGATCTGTTGGCATATGCCTCTGAATGAGTCAGAGCATGACTGAGCTTGGAGAGAGGATGTGGAACTTTGTGGAAAGAAGAAAATGAAGAGATGATGAAAAAGAAGGTTTTGGGTAAGAGTTGCCTCCTGGCTACAAACTAAATAGATCAGGCTGTCTATGTCATGTATGTGTCATGTATAGAGGCCCATCATGAGTTCTGAGACCTACCAGCATGGCCATGTGTACTGCTCTCACCACCCAAATATCAAGGTATTCTTACTGAGAAGCCAACAGCTTCAGGGTTTGGTAAGGTCCAGTTATGTCTGTGTAGTAATGCTCACTGGTGAACCTCAGGAACTTGATTGTTATGTCTGCAGCCTTTCCCATGGACTGCAGCTTCTTCAGGGCACATTCACCTGTGCAAGCATAGGATCTCCCATGGACTGCAGTGTGGGTATCTGCTCCCATGTAGTCCTCTTCGTGGGCTGCAGAGGAATCTCTTCTCCAGCCCCAAGAGCACTTCCTCCCTTCATTCTTCTTTCTCCTTGGTATTTGCATTTTTTTCCCTTTCACTCCTTTCTACTGTGTGGCATTCTACTCTTTCTTAGATATATTTTTATGGAGGCTGTGTACATGGCAAAAGTATATTGTAGATATCATAAAGTGGTAAATGAATGGGTCTGAGAGACTTGGACTGTCCTTACTAATCATGTGGTGCGAGTATGGTAATACTGACATATATCACTACCTGATAACTGAACTTAACAGCCTTGTGAATGCTGATGCTACACACAGTCCCAGAGTCTGAGGGAGCTGTCAAGACTGATTTTTGCCAAGCACTAGGATGTCTAAAACATCATCGTAGATAGGAATTATGTGCTGCTACATGAAGATCAATGAATGATAAGTGACTACTAAAAGCAATACCCTCAGGAACCTATGGACTGAAATACACTCACTTAAAACGTTCCAAACATTCCATTAAAAAAAAAAAAAAAAAAAAAAAAAAAAAAAAAAAAAAAAAAAAAAAAAAAAAAAAAAAAAAAAAAAAAAAAAAAAAAAAAAAAAACAAAAAACAAACAAGCAAACAAACAAACAAAAACCTAAAAAAACCCATAAAACAAAACAAAAACCTCAATTTGTACAAACATAAAACTTTGTGTTTTGAGTAGTAGAGAGTTTAAGGTTGCTGCTGTGGAAATGGACTACAGCAAACAACTCAGTCTAGTTTCTGCTTGTATACTCTGTAAAAGATAGTTCATCTATGGACACTGAGAGCTGAATCAGCCATCTGCAGATTAAGGCTTTAATAAAGTGACTTTTGTCTGAGAGTGTAGGGTGCCACAAAAAGTCTGATATGCTGCTGGAAGTTACCTTGTAATGTTAAGTGATCTCTACAAAAAAAGGCAGAAATTGGGAAAGCCAAAGCTCAGCTGTAGTTAAAAGGAGTAAGAGATGTGAAGGGCAAAAAGAAAGGATTCTTTAAAAAATGTGCATCCAAGAGAAGGCTTAAGAAACTGTGAAACGATGGCTTAGTGTCACAGGACATCATGAAAAGAATTGTGGGAAAGGCAGAGTTTCTCACTGCCTACTTTACCTTAGTTTTCATGGATAAGGTAAAAGGTTGCCCACGGGTTTAGTGGAACTTTGTAGGAGCAAGCATTACCAGATCAATGTAAGATGGAGTAAGAGCACTTCAGACTTTTGAGCATACATAAGCCCATGGGATCAAATGGGTGCATCCAAGGGTGCTGAGGAATGTGGCCAGTGTCACTGTGAAGCACTATCTATGAGCTGAAAGATCATGGTGACTGGGGAAGATTCCTCAAAATGAGGAAAAGGCAAAGTTCACACCTCTCTTCAAAGAAGGACAGAAAGGGGTGTCTAGGGAGACACAGACTGGTCCACCTCACCTCAATATATGAAAAGGTGATGGAGCAATTGATTCTGGAAGTGGTTGCCAGCCTTAGGAAAGGCAAGGAGGTGACTGGAATCAGTAAACATGGTTTTATGTAGAGGGAGTGATGTCTGACAAAACTGATTATCATTTGCTGTTAGATGACTGGCACCGAGAGCAAAGGGAGAGCTGTGTGTGTTGTTTACCTTGACTTCAGTAAAGCTTCTGTATGGTCTCCCATGGTATTTCAACAGAAAAACTGTTGACTTATGGCCTGGACAAGTTAGCTGAAAGGTGAATTAAAAAGTCAGCTGGATCATCAGGAGCAAATCATTGTGATGAGCAGTGCAAAGTTACAGTGGTGGATGGTTAGAAGTAATGCCCCTTAGGGATTAACACTGGTGTTAGTAGTTTTTGATCTGTTTAGTGACAACCTGAGTGATGGTGACAGAGTTTGAGCATGTTACAAAACTTGAGGAGAGACGGGCTGTTATGTTTCTGGGATCTGGAAACAAGTAAGGAAGCAGCAGGAGTCTAATGGCTGAATGAGGAATCAGATGCTGAGATGAGCATCTGGGGAGGAATCTGAACTGCACAAAGATACTAGATTCAAGAACTGTGAAAATGAGAAAAAGAGCAGTGGAATGGGTAATTGTTAAGTTTTCGTTAATTATAAATTGTTCATTCCACCTTTATTTTTGCATTTCCTACCTTTTCAATGTTTGATTCAGTAACCTTAATTTTTTTTTTTTTTGTATGATCTAATAGACACAGGTTTTGTCTCTATTGCATGTATTAGGAAATACTTATCTTTTAGCATGAAAGTAAAGCCAAGGAAAGTTGCAGTATTGAAGTGTTTATTTTCTAAATGGAAAAAACCAAACCACCACCAGCTGTAATTTGGAGGTTTTCATAATTTATTTTTTCATCCAAATATACAGTAGAAAAACAAAAAGCAAAGCTAAGCTATACAAAACATTTATGGAAGACAATAAAAACAGTTTAGTAGGTGGGAAAAAGGAGCCCTTGTTCACTCATATACTACTTCAAATGTCTTATAAATTAAGTCAGTAATACTATGTGTCTTGGTCTGTGAATATCATTGTCTTATAAATGCATTTATTGGCAGATGTTTTTCCATAGTTTGTAGCAATACACCTGATTTTGCTGACAATAAGCCTTTCTTCAGAGGATTCTGTTTAAATTCAACATGTAAGACCAGAAAAGGTTCTCCAGAAATGACTTGAATCAAAAACAAAGAAGACAGCTGGCGGATAAACAGGTCAATTTTTCTCATTACTGTACAGAAAAAACAGCCGGCTGCATGCAACCTGCCCTTCTCACCTACTGCAGTGAAGGCAGAACAGTCTTATCAGGTAAGGTCATTCTGCATGGCAGCTCTGCAATTTCTGTCTCACCCTTCATTAATCCACAGGGGCAACCAGTAGGAATCCAACAACTCCTCTTCAGTATCTAGAGGTATCAAAACAGGTTCTCAGGAACCTCATTTCCTTCCACTCTGTGTGAATAAGTAGAAATAGTAAAAATCCAACAAAGTAAAACAAATAAAACCCCACAACCAGTGGAGATTTTACTGGGGAGAGGGAAGTGTTACCTTTTTAAAATTTTCTTTCTTTCTTATTCTGATCATTAGGACTGTGATCCACAAATCTATTTTATTTATAGAAAACAAAAACCATACAAAAATTTCAGCATCTTTTTACTGCTTAAAACCTTCTTTATAGACTTACTGTAAACTATTTTCTGCTGAGAATTCAATATAAATGTGTCTTTGTCTACTGAACGAAATAGATACCTATTTTTAAAAGAAGAAGAATATGTTAGAATGTGGACATTTAAAAGACAATCATCATCATATATTTTTACTAAAGAGCTTCTGTCTTTTAACATTTCTATGGGCTAATAGCTTAAATTAGCCTTTTGGCACAAGATTTTCCACAGAGATCAATACTCCTGGTGTGATGCATCCTATCATATGACAACTATTCTGAATACTAAAATTTCATGCTAGTACAGACATAATATTATTGTGGATTTCCCTATTTTTAGCGTAGCAACTCAGAAGAAACGTAAGCAACATAATAAGAACCTGCAACAGTATTTGGGCAGAAATTGTTGTCTGGCACCAGGGAAGGGAAATCACTAAGAATATGCTGATAAATTCCCAAATCATCCCCTGCTTGTAGCAGTGCAGTGTGCTATGTGTGTTTCTTCCATCCGTGATGTTTACTTCAGCAGCCCAGTGCTCCCCAGTGATAGTACATGATTAAAAGAGCAAGCAGTAAACTGTCAATTTATCACAACTCTACTAATGCAACCTCTGTGTGGTATTTTATTCCTCTTTTCTTCCTTAATGCTTCTTATCAATGTTTCAGAGCGGTTGCCAAAAGCTGTCCACAAATCTGTTATCCCCAAACATTATGTAGCTTTCCATAGACTGCAGAACTCCAGTGGAGGCTGTATAAACAAAGCACAATTTGGCATCCAGTCAACACAATTTTTGAGAGGATGTAATGCGATTTTGTTTGGCATACAATGCAAGTTTTAACTTAAAACTTTTTTTCTATTGATAAATATTGCAAAATATAGGTTAGCTGACAACAAAGGGAAAGAAACAAACTACATAACATGGTTTTTTGGATCAAAATTGGGAAAAACTGATTCAGTAATGTAAATAATGTAGGAAACTTGTTTCAGAAGGCAGAACCTGGATTAGAAAGATGTTTGCACGAAACAGTATAAGGTTAAGTGGTTTGAGAAAGCACCCTACTAGCACCAACACACGGCCAAAACTATTTATTAAGCTCTGACCCTTTTGATGTTCTCCCTTCGCACTGAGTCTTCTTGTGAACAAGAAAAATGAAGGAAAAATGAGAAAATAAAGAACTGTCTGAACAAAGCAAGTTAGAATAGAAAAAGAGACCAAGATTTAGAAGTAAAATTCATTATAGTTGAAAGTTTCTACCTCAGCTCCAGTACACAGCTGTTTTTCCTGCTTGAGTGAATGTACCAAGAAAAGCTTTCTTGTTTTAACAGTGCTCTGGTGAAAAGTCAGAACAGACAAAGGAACATTCAAAATGGATCCTTAAGTTTTCTTAAAAATATCTGATCACTACCATCATCATTTCTTTATTGATCTTACCATAAATAAAGCTGTAGGATACCCTGTAAGAATGCACATGGTGCTGGTTTACACATGCTTTCAAAGTTTTCTTAGTGTGAGAGACATTATATGCTACTGATTTTCTGATCACATACCCAGCTGTCCAAATATTTTAGGCAAAAAATAAGGGTTACCTTATCAATCCAAAATTTATATGGATTCTATAAAGCAGTTGAAATTGTCTTTTCTATATGTCTTTGTTCCATGGTGTTCAAGAACTGTGCTTTGCTTTTATGGGGATTTTTGTACCTCTTGCAATAAACCCCAGCAGAAACAGTGATTGTTGGCCTGAAGGTAATTTACTGTTAGTTAAACAGCTTTCTCTGAAAACTGATGCTGTCTTGATATCTTCATGTTATCATCAGTCCATGGTAATCAGGACTTTTTTCGTGCTTTTTAATTGTTGATTCATTCAGTAACTCAGTCTATTAGGAAGTCAGTTATTTTGTTTAATTTTGAGAGTATCAGCCTGTGGTTTTTCTTTGCATTCATGTTATGGTGTTATTTTTCATCATAAAAATGTAATTTTTTCATTAATTAGAGAATTTGTAAGTGGTCTGTCATTTAAAGCTTGGTATACAACCCCTAGTTTAAGAGAAGCAAAAGGGAAAAAAATTCCTAGCTAAACAACCCTAATGAGAATCTGATTTAACCAAAAACTTTAATAGACATGATTTTAAAAGAGCAGGGACAAATATTAGCAGGGCCTATGGTCCAGATGTATGTCTTTTCAGTCTTCCTGAACCTATCTTTGTTTCTTAGGAGAGTCTGCCCGTTGTCCCCACATACTACAAGCGTCAGCATGTGAAGTAGAGAAAAACAGGGAGCTAAGTAACAGGAATGAATGCCAGTGGGTCTTTTTGTTTGAAAGTATTCCACATCTCCCTCTGTTGAGCACAGCAGGCACACCTCATCCTTACCCTACCTGGATGCCACTTTCAAACTCTCTATCCTAACTCACTGAAATGGAAGGTGAGGGCTATAACTGTGGGAATCTTTATACCTCTCTCTGAACCAGCGCATCTCTTGTTGATCTTATCGTATTTAAATGTGATTCCATTTGAGGCTCTGATTATCAGGGGAATACTTCAGGAAATTTGTTTTGCCTATTTATCAGCCTATTTGTTTTGCCTATTTATTCCCTTCTTCACTACTCATGGTCTTTGGTATGTTATATTATAGTCACAGGTCCATATGCATCCTATTCCTAGAAAAATTATTTTCGAAATCTTTCTTTCTTTTTAATAGCACTTGAACAATTTGTGTTCTTAGGAATAGTGGGATTTTTTTTTCCTTTGATTTAAGGCTCCCATGAACCTGACTTGTGCTTAATGGATGAAAAAGGAACCGCTTTCAAATTTTTAAACAGAGCCTGGAGATACTTCTTTGTTTTCCTACTGTCTAAACTTTACTCAATACTTCTGATGAGTGGGTCAGTATATCTTTAAAAATCCCCAATATATTGCTAATACTTTTTGTGACTTTCCCGGAGAAACCAGAATTTTCTCTCCTGATTTTCCTTTTGTCTTACTCTTGAATATGTGTCACATTACCATGCTGTTCTTTATTTTTCACTGAGATAAACCTTTTAATGACCTTCATAGAACAGTGGAA
This sequence comes from Empidonax traillii, assembly GCF_003031625.1. NCBI lineage: Eukaryota > Metazoa > Chordata > Aves > Passeriformes > Tyrannidae > Empidonax > Empidonax traillii. Next base: position 114,711 of record NW_020955797.1, read on the forward strand.
ACACATATTTCCAAAATGTAACCATTCAAGGTCTGTAAATCAATTGCAAAAGTGCCACATATATGATGCAAATGAGTGGAGGAAAAAAAGAAAGAAAACTTCAGCTCTCTTGTACAATGTCTACTAATAAAACTCTGTCTCTAGAAGACTGTTGTGGAGCAGAAATTCTACTCTACTGGCACATTATAATGAGATGAAGTGAGATGACAGCAGGAATGTGAACAACACAGTTTTAGAGGATTTTTTGGGTGACAAGGGAACCTTTTCAAAATGTTTTGCTGAAGTTACTCTGCTTTTCATTTTTCACTGTTACATTTCAGGTAGGGGCTCCCCCAACAGGGATTGAGTGGCAACAAGAATAAGGGACATTGGCTGTCAAATCGACTCCCGTTTCTGTTTCTGTCTGTCTCTGTCTTACTCCTTCTAAGAATAGAATAATCTCATCTCTTCATAATACAGTGACATTGCTCAGATCTTTCGTTATGCCTGGATTAAAAATGAAAACCGGGGGGGGGAGCTGCAAGGGGAGCTGCAACTTCAGTTTGATTCCTCCTATTTCACCACCCTCCCCCTTTGACTTAGGATGCAAATCAACTTCACCTTGTGCTCTTTTAGATTTAAAGGTTATTAACAACCTTATTTTCATTACCTTTGATAAAATGGCAGGATTAAGCTGGCTGGAACGAGCATGATGTGATTTAGTTCTGTTTGATGCTTCTGCCTTAGTAAATGTCAGAAGCAGGGAACACAGTATTAAAATCATTTGCATCCAGTATGCTAACAGCAGATCTCCCAGAGAATGCACTCTGTAAAATAAAACTCCAAGGAAGCAATTGCCCCGCCTTGCTTTTAACTCAGCAAAAAAATAAATTCAAACAAGCCCATTCAAGACATATCTGACAAATGCAGGGTTAAATAAAAACACTAGTATCTATTTAAAAGCAGAGAAGCAGTTTGCTGGAGCAGTTATTTCATGTTAATCACTTTGTATTTACTGCAGCTTGAGAAAGACACATTTGTTATGCAGACAGTGTTCATTGTCGTAGCTTGATCATTAATGCACTGCTGCCAGCAACAAAATGAATTAGCTCTCTGAATACTAAACTGGGAAACCAACGTTTAACCAGAGAGCGGCACAATGACACTTAGAGGATTAAAATATACTAGCCTGCTATGAGAGGGTACATTTGTGGCCTTCGTTAACTACCAACTATTTTTAAGATTAGTATTAGTAGGAAACCTCTCTGGAATGATTCAAAATTGTAGGACAAACAATAGTGATCATTTATGTTCCCATGGAAGTTTATACTCTTTCTGGAATACAAATCTGTCATGGATTATTTCCCATGCTTCACCACAGCCATTTTTTCCCCATCAACAATTTGTCATTTATCCCTTTACATGCATGCTTTGAATTTCTGCAATTCCTAGCATACTGTAGATCCATAGCAGCACTGTGGAAAGTACATGAATACAAAACACCAAGGAATCAAAGCCCCACTGTGTCTATGAAGAGATGTCACAGACATGTGCAAAAGCAGAGTAACAAAGCAAATGCCACCTGTCACTCTAAATGTTTTTATACTGCTTTTCATGTCCCTATGTCACAGGAATAGCAACAATAATCTCAGAATGGTAGTTTGTTACTGTTAGCTGTATCTTGCTCTGCACAGATCAGTAAACTAGAAAGGTCTGATTGTATACTTAAAACAAAAAAGGGGGAGGGGCAGAGGCCAAGGAACAGGGAGGAAGGGAGGGAGGGAGGGAGGGAGGCAGGCAGGCAGGCAGGCAGGCAGGCAGGAAGGAAGGAAGGAAGGAAGGAAGGAAGGAAGGAAGGAAGGAAGGAAGGAAGAATAAGAAAGAAGGAAGGAAGAATAAGAAGGAAGGAAGAATAAGAAAGAAGGAAGGAAGAATAAGAAGGAAGGAAGAATAAGAAAGAAGGAAGGAAGAATAAGAAAGAAGGAAGGAAGAATAAGAAAGAAAGAAGGAAAGAAAGAAGGAAAGAAGGAAAGAAGGAAAGAAAGAAAGAAAGAAAGAAAGAAAGAAAGAAAGAAAGAAAGAAAGAAAGAAAGAAAGAAAGAAAGAAAGAAAGAAAGAAAGAAAGAAAGAAAGAAAGAAAGAAAGAAAGAAAGAAAGAAAGAAAGAAAGAAAGAAAGAAAGAAAGAAAGAAAGAAAGAAAAAGAAAGAAAAACAGGAGTAAAAACAACCTCAATCAGCCAGTTGTGGATTTACACCATATCTATTTTAGTAGGAGCTCAGGGTTTGCCCTGTAATAAAATATGTTAAGGCCAGAGCTGAAAGCAGTAGCTTCCTTTCTATTTCATAAAAACTCTGGGCTTGATTCTTTGAGGTATTACAAGTATGACACTCCCAGACACTCAAAAGGGTGGAATAGTACTAGGAACCTATAAAACACTGATTGTGTCTTTTAGGAAAGGTATCATGTTCAAAAATGGAGCATAAATTGAAACCTAAGCATAAAAAATCTTTAACTAAGGTGTAGAGAAGAAATCCAGATTCTTCTTGAATCTTGAAGTATTCACATTCTCCTAGAAAGGAAAAGAAATGATCATCATGATATTCCCAACTCCTATGAGAGTTCTTTCCCTTCCAATTAGAATTCAAAGTTATTTTAACATTTATATGGTAATTGAAACATGCCAGAAAACACAACCTAGCCCAATCACCTGATGCAGAAGACTGCTTAAAAAGTATTGTAAAATAGATGATGATTTCTGATTTTTTTTGTGGATTAGTATATTTTAAAGCTAATATTTTATAATTTAATATATAATGGAGTTTCTTGTTCTGTTTGTTTGCATATGTTCTTTTTCAGAAATGCCCACCTTCATGTTTAGAAAGGAATTAATTCAAGATTAATCTTCAAGAATGTAAACAAGGTATGGGATAGGGAAATTGTCATCATCATTATGCAACTTTCTGACCTCAAAGACTATTATCTAAAATAATAATAATGTTCATTTACTAGTGAAGTAACACTCTGAAATTAATTAAATATTTGTACAGTACAACGAAGTTATTAAATAAGTGTTTACCACAGATACCAGATTTTCATGAAAAAGCAACATCAAGCTCCACAGAACTTTCTTTACATAGTTTGCCACAGTGCTCCATCCAGTTTTTAATGGAACATATCAACTGATCAGCAGTAGAACATATGACTTGAAGTAACAGAAGATAATAGGAAAATATGTTGTCTAAATGAAACCTACTGATAATTTCTGTAAATAGAATCTAGTTATCAAAAGTTGAATCTGACAGAGTTGCAGTGACGAACTGTTAAAGAGAGACATTTCATAACCAATAATTTGTGAGAAAAATATGTGCTGAAAAATTCTCAAAGATGAACATCATGGTTTAACCCTGGGTGACAACTGAACCCTACACAACCACTCACTCACCTCTGGTGGTATGAGAGAGAGAATCAGAAGACCAAAAGGAAGAAAAATTGTGGGTTGAGATAAATACAGTTTAATAGGTAAAGCAAGAGCTGTGCATGCCAGCAAAGCAAAGCAAGGAATTCGTTCACTGTTTCTCACCGGTAGGCAGGTGCTCAGCCAGGCTCCACCACATGTAACAGTGTCTTGGGAGGACAAATGCCATCACTCTCAAAGTCGCTCCCTTCCTCCTTCTTCCCCAACTTTACAAGCTGAGCATGACACCACTGTGCAGAGTGGGACATCCCTTTGATCAGCTGGCATCAACTGTCCCAGCTGTGTCCCCTCCCAGCTCCTTGTGCACTCCCAGCCTGCTCATTAGTGGGTTAAGCGAGCCATCATCTTTTGTCTTATAGTTGTTTCAGTTATATGTGGTTAAGTATCTTGAAACCTAAAGGCACTGAAGTCATGGTTATAACTGCTATTAAGAAAGTGGGCTTCATATTGAATTATTTATCTTTCTCCTGAAAGACTGTTTGAAAAAGAAATAGTGTCAATATTCCTTCTTCTGTATCTGAAATCAGAAATTAAATAGTACATTGTCTATAGATGTATATATCACTGAAAGAAAAGAAACCTGATGCTGGAGGCTATGCCATTGTTGCTTTGCAGGGAGAAATATCCTTGCATAGTAAAGAATAGATTTCCTTATCCTAAGGAAAACTAAACCCACACCTTAACACTACCCAAAGCTGTGTGAAATAAGAGAAAGTATGTATAAAATCTACTGAGCCCGTCTTCAGTACAAGAATGATTTCTTATAGATCTTTTCCTATGTAATGCTGGAGCTTTCACTTATGTTCCTGAGATAGTCCTTTGGATTGCTTTGCCTAATCTCAACAGTGAGTCTAAAAAATAGGGATTAAATAAATATATGTATATTATATTATTATTATATAATATAACTAGATACAAAAATATATATTTATATATAATTTTTTTTTACCCAAAAGCCATAATATTTGCAGTCTTAGAAACAAATTCTTCTATCTCCAAAACTAAAAAAAAATATATTTTTGAAAGTAACATTGACAAGTTTCTCTTTGGCAAGTTTGTGTTTGGAAAAACCAAGAATTCAGTAGTCTACATTTGTAATTATGGGTTGTTTGGGGCTTTTTTTCTCTTTTCCTCCTCCATTAATGATTCTTGGCTTTCATGCCTTCTAGAATTTTTAGCCTTGTAAAGAAGCAGAATAGACAACTGAATGAGATGACAGTTAGGTCTTACTCATTCTTTCAGTAATCTTTTCTTAATACATTGTAATGTTTGTCTTTCTTTCATACTTAATCCTTTTCAGACTGTTACTCTGGGTCTCCACAGTACTAACCTATATAGGACTTTTACCTTTGTCTTTAAGTATTCTAAAATATACATATTGACATTTTTCATAGGGTTAAATATTTCTTCTATCTATTTTTTTGTTCTGAAATCATAAAAATCCTGATTTTTTTTTTTGTTCTCATAAATAAAAGGTTGAAATGTTTCCTTTAGACTTCCCATCCATACACAAATTTCTACCAGTTCCTCTCTGACCACCCTCCTTGTACACAGTTTCTTGCTTAGCAAAACATCTCTTTTGTTCTCCACTATGGAGTTCTGTTTAGGGGTTTTGTAGATTGTTCTATATTTGCTTCATTAGGTACTCCTAACAAGATCTTTCAGAGACTGTCTTCAGTCTCATAAATTTTATTAGTTCCTCTCACTGCCCCATTAATTTTGGTCTTAATTTTGCAAAATTTCCACTCATGAAATCTAACTCACTTGTATGGCTGCGTGAAAGGAATTAACTCCCTCATTGGGGGAAAAAAGCAATCTCCAAAACAACTAAAAATATTAAAATTGGATTTATTAGGTAAATTCCCAGCTGTCCAAGAAATATCAGAGGAGGACAATTTCTGTAAGTGATTACTTCACAACCATTGCTAAATTTTACACATGCAACAATCATAAGGTATGATAACACATTTTATGTACAGGACCTGAAAATTGTATCTGCACCTCAGAAAACACCTGTCTTCTACATGCAATTTAAAAAAGTCTGTCTGAAGTAGCTGTTGCATAAATGCTAAGAGTACTTGCATGCTGGTGATGCATTATTCACTTTCCCTGCTGTTGTATCTCACTGTTTATCCATCTCCAGGTATTGTAATACAAGAGATGCTTGACTGGGAAGAGAGACTGAGGGTAAAAATAGAAGGAGAGATCAGAATTAATGAAAACATGGAGAAATAGCTTGCACTGAAACAATTAAGAAGGATTATTTTTATTTTCCCACTATTTTTCATTACAAATTATGTGTCTGCTACTTATCATACCACCCATTTCTTTTTCAAGCTGCAGAAATGTACTGATAAGTAATTCCTGGTGAACTCCAAGCATTCAGTTGTAGAGGAATTTTTTTAAATAATGCATATTTTTATAATAGAGAACGAAATATTGTTTCACATTAAGAGACAGAAATTAACTGGCTCTGAATTAGTCAAATAAATACATAAATACACGTGTATGTGATTTTTTTGTGTGATCTTTTTTCTGCAACAAGAAAGTAGAATGGAAAAATTATGAGAGGAAAAGTTGTAAAAAGAAAAATTGGAGAAAATAAAAAAGTCCTTGAATGAATGTTGCAAATGTAAAATTATTTCCATGACTTATAGTACTTTACACCAACTGTCTTACTCATTATAGTGTGACCTAGATGTGAAGGGTTATGTTTATGATGTAACAATTGGGGCATCACACTGGCAGCAAATTTTTACAACAAACACTTCACATACACACTGTATGCATTCACTCTCTGGAATGGCCTGGTAGTCCCTGAGACTACCAATGAAATCACCACTGATCACAGGCTCAGACCTAGCTAACTGCATTGTAAATATTCAATATTACAGGTGATGAAACCTACCTAATATCCATGAAAATATGATCAATGCATCCTCATTTGCAAATACAAGTTTCTAGGTAGCTAACCAAGTCTGCATGTCATGGTAGGCCTGTGCTGTGCTTTCACTAACAACTTTTATTGTTACAGAATATTGAGTTCAACTTGCATTGTTTGGGTCTAGCAGTCTTGTGGTGTTGAACATCACAGAGGAGATGTCATCTTCACCAACTAATAAAATTGTCAAATGTAGTAGTCCTCAACAACTGCACAGGTATTTGTAAGTTTTATTCTTCCAGCATGTTTTCCCTTGATATCTGTAAGTTCACACTTCTGACTTATTTATTGTTTCCGTAATACCAGTACTTATCTTTTCTGCCACCATGGCTGTTGAAAATATAAATGTCATTATGTTAATTTAAAGTTAGAGTCTTTTTCTTCTTATGATATGTAAAACCTAAGGGGAAGAGGGTTCGTGATTTCAAGAAAAAATTACCTGCTATGGTCTGTTAAACTTTGGGGTTTACTTAATAGATGTGTTGCAATGAGTTGGTCAATTTTTTCAAGAGAAAGAGAGAGAGAGGACACATACTTGCACTGCAAATACAATCACACCTTCTTTTGCATGTGCGTTATAATCAAATATCCCTTGCTCATGAAAGTACTCCAGCTTCTTTAAGCAATGTGAATAGTTTCGCATATTTATATTACTTAAGTGATCCTCTGAACCAACTTTCAGGCAAAAATATAATGTAAAAAATGGTAAAAAAAAAAATGTTCCTTTTTTTTTTTTTCCAAGTGTTCGCTTAGCCAGGCATCTTCAGCATTAAACTTTATAAATCCATATATTTTTCTTCTTTTGGAAAGACATTTTAATTTGGCATCTGTCACCCATTCTCACTTAGGAGCAGAGCTTCACACAAGTGTTTGTGCTCCACTCGTCACTGCCACAGCTCCAGGATTTTTAGGGAATCTATTCTCATGTTGCCCTGTGAGGTAAGATAGTCAACAGAAACATCAAGAAAGAAAAATGATTATGGCGTTCATCTCATGCACTTTTATTCATATGGGAAGTTAAACCATCAGTTTCAGTTAGTAATTTAGGCTGCTTGTGTGGCCAGGGAAACTGAGAAGCCCTGATGGACAGTGATTCAGACCTTCAGTGAAAGCTGCTGTGTAGGCTGCTTCTCAGTTCTGCTGAGAAAGACCTGGGAGTCTTGGTGAATGCCAAGTTGACCGTGAGCTGGCAGCGTGCTGTTGCAGCCAGGAGGGCCAATGGTATCTGGGATGCATCAGGAAGAGTGTGGCCAGCAGGTCAAGGGAAGTGATTCTCCTCCTCTGCTCAGCCCCAGTGAGGCCAAATCAGGAATTCTGTGTCCCCATCTGGGCTCCTCAAGGAGGTGCAGTGGAGGTCCAGTGCAGGGCAATAAAGATGATTTGGAGTCTGGTATCTCACTTATGAGGTGAAATCACGTAAGCTGGACCTTTTTAGTCTAGAGAAGAGAAGACTGAGAGGGGATCTTATTAATGTATATAAATATCTCAAAGGTGAGTGCTGAGAGGATGGTGCCAGTGGTGGCCACTGACAGGGCAAGCAACAACAACCATAAACTAAACCTCAAGAATTTTCACTTTAACATGAGGAAGAACTTCTTATGTTGAGGGTGGCAGAGCACTGGGACAGGCTGTTCAGTGAGGTCATGGAGTCTGCCTACCTGAAGACATTAAAAAAACATATTTCTGTGTAACCTGCTCTAGGTGACCCTGCCTTGGCAGGAGCATTGGTCTGGATGATCTCCAGAGGGCCCTTTCAACCTTAACAATTCTGTGATTCTGAGTGGGAGTAAGATGTCCCCAAATCATCTGAGCATTGACTTTAGATGAAACAGGATTGCAAGGCAATCAGAAAGTGAACTGAACTCTAGATGGCTAGCTTGAAGTACATATTTAATCTCAAAGCATGAGGAGGTCTACTATTGTTTTGGATAATATCTCCAGCCTTAAACTGCCCCTCCAGAAGGAGGTCCTATCTTCCAGACCTCTGTGAATGTCTCAGGTACCCCTGGAAATATCACAAGCAGTGTAAAACACTTATGTTTGGACTACTGAGTGGTTCCCTAGAATTAAGTGTGCTGAGTTAGTGAATTTCTTGAAATAAGAAAAACTCTAGGTAGGATGGGGGAATTGAGATCTTCGTTTAGTATCTAACCAGTGGACTGTAATTTAAATACCCGTTACTCACTTATAGCATTCAAAGTTCCTATATTACTATATCTAGGAGAAAAATGGTCTCTTAATCTCAGGAACCTTTGATTTCTTGAATCAACAGAATAATTTCCTAGCTATTGCCATTTTGTTCTTCTGTGTTAAAATCTATGTTGTAATTGTTTTATCAAGAGAAAATAAAGAACATATGAGATGGAACTGTGCTCCACACACTCTCCTTTTTACTCATTTTACCTGACCTGCAGACTGTTTTTCTCAGTCTTGGACTGAAATGCAACCAAATCAAATTAGTTTTATAATCTAAAATATAATAGTGCTGAAATAAGTGCTCCAACATGAAAACTGGATGACAGTGAATTTGAAAACAACTAAGTTTTGTCCACTTTGCCTTTGACCTTTTATTAAGAATAAAATGACTAATTCCATGGAGAAGATCAAAACTTATATTTATAATATATTAATTTGTAATAATTATTTAACCAGTAGTTACAGAATCAAAATACATACTTAGGATGGTACACAAAGAAAACCAAAAGGCATATTTTTGATAGAAGACAATAGAATAACCATAGATTTAGTAGAAGACACAGACTGGAAATTGGAGCAAATATGTGTTAGGTCTGTTGCAATACAATTCTCTGGTGACTTAGTTTACAGACAGAAATAGGCAGGCCAGAGGAGCAGAAAGAGTGATCAATAAAATCCCTGTTATGGGAGATGGGAAGTGAGTGGATTCTTATATATAAGAAATAAAAAAGCTATTCATGCCTTTTAAAATCATTTGTAGATCAAATCATGAGGGTTTTTTTATTAACACTATTGATAATAGTAACAACAGTAACCTAGAAGAAACTGAAATCATAACACAAATAAATGACTTCAGTACTTTACTCTATATGTAACTAATTATATAATGTTGTACTGACCTCTCAGCTACTGAAAAGATCTCTCCATATGATATTCAACTGAATAGGTAGAAATTGCACAATGCATTCAAAGGTCTTTCTGTTCCTCAGATGTAAATAATTTTTTTTCATTGACTTTACTGCATATTTTGTATACACATCCATAAAATAGAAGTACATTTTTGTTGGACACATATACATTTATGTTTGAGTTTCTATTTTAAATTTGAATGATCGAACTATTTTGTAGCAGAAAAAATAAAAAATAGTAATAAAATACTGGCACAAGCAAAAGAAACAAAAATATTTTCCATCAAAATGAAACAATGCAATGTTCTGGGGGAAAAAATTATTTTCCAAGAAGTCTCTTCTAATAGGCTTTTGAAAACGGTTTTTTAGAGCCTAATTATATAAAAATACATTGTACTGTAGGACTGCTTTTCTTGAAAATAATTATTGTCGTTCAGTACTACACAGTGCAAAGATAAATTAAAAAATAAAAAAAAAAAGAAACCTTTGTGTCAGACATCCTTGTAGCAATCATTAGTTCTACTTTCAGCCACTAAGAATCAGTCTGTAGGGGATATCTGAAAACAGAACATTTAACCAGATTAATAAATTATTTCATTATGTGGAAATCCTTGATGAATACATGGTGAAACTGCTGTTATCTTGGTGACAGGAGCTGTCTAACTCCACTAACTCTATGCAGTAAATTTCAGGACAGAATGATGCAGTAAAAAAAAAAAAGGAAATTCAACATTGAAAGAGATTATTTAAATTGTTTAAATTTATCATAAAATATAGTAACTATTAATATTCCAGCAAAGGACAGAATGAAACATTATTTCAGCCAGTTTCTGACTATCCATCTCATGTACCTAAAAAGGGTGAAAGATGTAGAACTTTTTTCTCAGCTCCACACTTTAAAACGTAAACAGGAAACACGTTTTGGCCTAGTATTTGTGGAGCTGAATCCTCTGGGTTTTTACATGCTCCTAGGAACACTTAGTAGACAACTGTGTGCCTACAGATTCCTTTATTATTTTAAAAACACTTAAAGACTAAAAAGATATAGAATACACCAGCAATACTTTTGCAGTGCATATCCTTCCTTTACTTTCTTGATATTCTTTCATTTGATGGCTATGAGTTACAAGCAAAATATATAATTGTAACAAGACAGAACACGATAGTTACAGCATGATTTGGGGAGATATCATTTGCACTCATCAGGTAAAGCAGCATAGAGGGAGTGAAAAAACTGAGAGACTAAGGTTACAAAATTTTTGAATAGTTAGTTTTCCATGTAGGTGGCAATGAGGCTATGTCCTCAGTAGTAGTTCAGGAAGAATAAATGAAGATACAACTCCAGACAATACTTTTTTTGGCAGATAGACTTCATACAAAATAAAAATACATTATTTATTTTCACTTGATCTTCTGATTTACATTCTCCCTCTGACTGATGTGTCCCTTTAATAAAATTTTGTGTAAAGACACAAAATGTGTCTATGATCTCCATAGCCAGTGTTATCTGGCACCAGAGAGAAATTTCCTATGGGTAGCTTGGTGGTAATGGTAAATGGGTTTTGAATACTGTTAGGGCATAACAAATACCAATTTCTTATTGGTTCAGTAAGGCTAAAGTAGTTTACCAAGCCAGACACGAGGAAAGTAAAATATATACAGTTCACTTAGATGTGGTGAAAGTATAATCTTCCATTAAAAGGAGTGGAAGAAAATCAGACATGATTATTTCCTTAATCATTTTCATTAATTTCCGTTATTGTTTCATTAATACCTTCACAGTTTTGTGAAAGTATATCCTGTATAGTGAGTGGGCGGTTCTACAACACTGTACTGCAAATAGGAGATGAGTGAAGTCTTCAGTGTGTGAACTGTCAGCACAAGCTAAGTAAAGAGAGTGTATGAACTGAGATTCCTGTGAGGTAAAATATAGTGCCCAGAATGTATGAATAAATACCTATAAAGTTTGAAAGACTCTATAATAATTTAATTCTGTTATAAAGTATTTTTTTCATTTTTGTTTGACCAACTGCTGCAACGCTGTTGATTCATAGACTTTTTTTATAATTCATTACCTCAATAAAAATTTTATTGCATTCTCATATACTGTGACATTTTGTGAAACCTAAGGAATCATATAATCATGGAATCATTTACATTAGAAAACACCTTTAATCTTGTTGAGTCCAGCCATTAACCCAGCAGTTCCAAGTACATAACTAACTCATGCCCCTGGGTGTCACATGTTCAAGTCTTTTAAGTGACTTCAGGGAAGGTGACTCCACCACTTCCCTGGGCAACCAGGGCTGTCTTCTTCCCCTAGTCTTTCAGAACATTGGGAGGATGCTCCTGTACCTTTAAGGTTTCCTTTTAGAAACATGTCTAGCCTTCCTGGGCTCCTTTGCTCTTCAGGACTGCCCCCTAAGACACTCCATCATCCAGTCTCCTAAACATGCCGAAGTCCAAGGTAACAGTTCTTCAGATCCTGCTACTTACTTCTCCAAGAATTGAAAGCTATCATCCTGTGATTACCATGTCCCAAAACAGCCTCCAACCATCACATCACCTACCAGTCCTTCTCTGTTAACAAAGAGCAGGTTCAATGGGTGTCAGGAAGTTTTACAGACGTTAAATCATGTCATTAATAAGTGTTATACAAAATTTTCACACAGATACTTCCAATACTTCTCACTACTGTTCTTAAGACACTTCCATGAATGAACATTATTCATATGTAATATGTTGTCATTGCTTGTGGACAGGCTCTTGAAAGTTTACTCATTAAAATTCAATAGAAACCAAGTAATGACATGAGAATTTTGCGATCTTTAAGCATTCATTTTCTAAAATATATTCTGGATAAAAAGTACATGTGAAGCGCATATATGCTGCTAACCTAAATGCTCAAGGGCATTTTTTGAATGCCTGAATTTCTATGTCTCAACTTCTTCTGCAATTCAGTGATTTCTGGGG
>NW_020955797.1:127578-132249 GCF_003031625.1 Empidonax traillii
AAAAAAAAAAAAAAGAAAAAAAATTGTTAGTAAAACAGCACAAGCACTATTAAAATATAACAAGAAAAAGAAGTGGCACTTTTAAAAAGTGTCTTTGTGCCTCACATCGTCCTTGCAAATCTGTTGTCTTAATCCACTTTTCCAGTCACAATTGTTTTAGCCCTTAACAGGACTTCGCTCGTTTCTTCCACTTAAACTTGATTTTCCTTTAATAGTTGAAGGACACTTAGACAGCATCACATTAATTTCAGTGGACATTGAGTTTTATCTAATTCAGCAAGCCAGCCTTTGTTAATTAGGCCTCACAGGGCGAGTGATTGTAAAGAACATCTCTAACTGTCACTGATCAATACCCGCAGCAGAAGCACTTCTAGCAGTCAATTACTTGTGCTTCTGAGAAGGAAAAAGAGTCCTATTCTTGTTAACTCCCTGCACTTTTTGAAATCACAAGGCCCCTCAGCCTACCTTCCTCTCAGGTTCAACCAGATGCATACAAATTTCATTTTCTCCTCATACTGCTGTGATGGGTTCACTGGCAGTGAGGTCCTCTGCAGCCCAGCAGATCACAGCTAATAGCATTTCCTGGGCATTTATTTCCATAAGGATATATAAATATGTATGCATTTGTATATAAATTAGAACTTTAGGTATTTCCAATGATTGAAAATAGTCCTTTCTGCCTGCTAGGACCTTTTTTTTTTTTTTTATTAACCTCTTGTTCCTCTCTAGAGAGATTATGAAGCCGTCATACTTGTCATTGGGGATTTAGGATTCCCCCCCCACCCCCCACCCCCCAACTTTCTAAAACCATCACTGAATTGTTTTAATACATGATAAACAATTAGTCATTCTAAATCAGCTGGGTGGAAAAGTCACCTCACTCTGTTCATGAGTGAGTACTGAGAACTTAGAAATTTTCTCATTGCACATCAAACCTTTTCAAAACCAATTCGTGACACCCAAAAGGATAAGACTGTAAAAAACCTGTTTCTTCACTTATGCACTGAAATGTTTAAAAATGAATTTAACAGTGGAAAGGTATTTTCATTTTTTCTTGTGAGTCCCCTTTGTATCCCTCTCTAAATAGCTTTTACTAAGGGCATACAGAAAAACATTTTCTGTTAAGTTGTAGGTGAGAGATTGTAGTTCTGTTGCAATACTAAATGGAGTTATTAGCAGAAAAACTAAACATTCAGTGGAAGATAAACACACTTAAGTTTAGATATTTAGAGTGAGCATACCAAAATGCCTAGAAAAGTCAAAGGATAGCTAACCTGTGCACTTAATTGGCTTTAGAGCACAAATCTACCATGAGACAGTAAAGTTGACCATGCATAACTAGTTAGTGTCTGAGTACAGGAATCTAAGACACCTAAGATATCCTGCCAACCTTTCAGCTGCTGTCACAGAACAGCATGTCTTTTCCTAGGTTTCTAGGAACTAGAGCAGGACTGGAACACCTACCCTGTGAAGACAGGCTGAGAAAGTTGGGTCTGTTAGCCTGGAAAAGAGAAGGTTGTGTGGAGACCTCATATCAACCTTCCAGTAACTGAAGGGGGACTAAAGGGAAGATGGAGAGGGACTCCATCAGGAACTGTAATGATGGGACAAGAAGTAATGGGTACAACCTGAAAGAGGGGAATTTAGATTAGGTAGAAATTCTTTACTGTGAGGGTGGTAAGGCACTGGAACAGACTGTCCAGAGAGGTTGTGGATGCCCCATCCCTGGCAGTGTTCAAGGCCAGGTTGGATAAGGCCTTGAGAGTGGTCTAGTGGGAGGTGTCCCTGCCCGTGGCAAGGAGTATTGTGACTGGATGATTTTTAAAGTAGTAAATGTGTCTATGGTCTCTACCTACTGATCCTCCCAGAACTGGTTGATCAAGCTGGAGTTGTTCAGGCTCTGTATCCTGAAATAGCCAAACCTCTGTTGTAGCTCTCATACTTATGTGTCATATTAGTAGCAGTTACTGTAATGACAGAATTATAAATCTAAAAGGGACTGAAGCTGTAGATACTCTATAACATGTAGTTCCTGCCAAGACAATCAGAACTCAAACTGAGAAGTGAAGAATGTTAGAGAAAAGTCAAACTTAAAACTACAGAACAATCTGAAAATTGTTGATACGTATCATAGGTAACGTAGAAATGAAAGAGTTAAGAGGAGGTAATTATAAGAAATAATTTTAAATGGAAGAGCTATGGCTTTGATTGCTGTATATTAGCGTGACTGTTATATGCAATTTTTCAAGATAAGGTCAGGCCAACTGTCCATCAAAATCTGATTATTCTATTTAGTAGCTTTGGAGATTTATACTTATGAAGTTGCTAATGCATAAAAGTTCATACCTATAAGTTTGTGTAACTAGTTTTAATTCTGTAAATGCACAAATTCATATTAGAACTCCGTATTTCACTAAGGCATAAATGCTATGGACTATTGGAAATTTTTACACATCTACCTCCCTAAATTTATCCAAAAGCACCTATTTCAAATTTCTTACAAAACATTTACGAAACAAGGAGTGTGTTGAGAGTATCTAGGACCTTAAAAGTAAGTTATATTTAAGTTTCCATATGTAGCTTCTCTAAGTTATTTTTTCTCAGCTTTCAAACTTAGCCTTCACTTGCACATCTCTCATCCACGTCTCATTAGCCTTTTTTCCCAGTCTGATTTCACCCGTCCCCTACTACTGGAATGATTACCTATCTCTAATACCCCCTCAAGCCATTTTCTCCTTTATAATTTTTTGTTATGTATCATCTTTGTTATGCCCTTAGACTCTGCAACCTAATTGTGTCATGGAACAGCACATGACATCACCATATTAGGCTTCAGATGTTAAAAAGAAAAAAAAAAAAAAGAAAACTGGAGACTAATTCATTTTCTCAGTTGTCTAATCAAAACACTTGTTTTAAGAAGAAAAAAAACACTGTACGCCATATATACTTTTGAGACTAATTAAATATATATTTTTTTTGCAAAAGAAATGTTCTTGTTTTATGTATGTGTAACTTAAGGGGTTTTGGTTTTTTTCTTTTCCTCAGTGGTTGAATATACAAATGTCTATGGTGGATTAAAGAAATGCTTTCCTTATTTTGTAGGTGTCAACACCACCATTTACTCCTGCAAGTTAAAACAACCCTATCCTTTTAAAACTTAAAAGAAAAGTTCTTAGGACAAGGGGACACCAGTTAAATACTATATTGAAAGCTATTTATAAAGAACTATAAGCAAACAACCATTTTTTATACCCTGCATTAAATGTTTCATATTCAAGTTGACCTTAAATTGTAATATAGTATTATAACTGCAAAGAGTTATTACACTATTTACAATACTTACTGAGACAGAATATATGATCTTGAGAGCCTGAGAGATTTTAAAAATTCTTTGTCAAGTCAGTGTTGGCATAAAAACCTATCTAAAAAAACCCCCCAAAATGATTGCTATTCCTGTTGCTAATGAGCAGAGGTTTTGACAATCATATCAAATGTTTCACATCTAAAATAAAATAAAAGTTTCAGTAATTTGTCCTTTAAAACAAATCCAATTGTACTGTACTGTTGTTATGCAAATTGACTCTATTAAAAGCACCATTTGCAAGCTTCAGAGATTTGCAACAGTGAGAAAAAAATCTTAATATATTAAAGAAGTGAAAAATATTTTTATGTGCCATTATGTCTTAGAAGTTCACAGTGTGGTAAAAGCAAAAAAAAAAAAAAATTATTCAAAGAAATTTGAAACAATATACCCTTTTCACAATTTTAATAACCTTATGATCAGGATAAGAAAACAATATATAGGAAAACACAAATAATTTATAGTGATTGTGCAGAATTGATTCCTTAGCATTCAGGTTTTTTTATGACATAATATATATATTATGACTGAAAAAGCATCCCAGGACAATTTTGAAGTACTGAGTTCTTAGCAACAATGTTTACATCTCTTCGCAGATAATACAAGCTTATTTATAAGACATTTGCTTCAAATCAAAAGGCAAAATTCTTAGAGTTTATATAAATAATGATAAATAAATGTATACATTTTACAAAATAAAAGATTTTTATATCATTTGAAAATAAGATTTTGGCACTAAAAATATGGTATAGTAGCCATTCTTTTAATTGGGTCTCAGAAATTATCTGAGAACTGTGACAGGAGCCAGAACACCATAGTTTTAAAATCATAGAATCATAGAATCATAGAATAGATTGGGTTGGAAAAGACCTCCAAGATCATCAAGTCCAACCCCTGATCCAACTCCAATTACTATATCATGGCACTAAGGGCCACATCCAATCTCTGCTTAAAAACCTCCAGGGATGGTGAATCCACCACCTCTCTGGGTAGGCTGTTCCAATGCCTATTACCCTCTCTGTAAAGAATTTCTTCCTAACATCTAACCTAAACCTCCCCTGGCAGAGTTTGAGCCCATGTCCCCTTGTCCTGTTGTTGGTTGCCTGGGAGAAGAGACCAATCCCCACCTGGCTATAACCTCCCTTCAGGTAGTTGAAGAGAGTGATGAGGTCACCTCTAAGCCTTCTCTTCTCCAGACTAAACAACCCCAGCTCCCTCAGCCTCTCCTCATAGGACTTGTGCTCAAGTCCCTTCACCAGCCTCGTTGCTCTTCTCTGGACCTGCTCCAGCACCTCAATGTCCTTCCTGAA